>NC_091436.1:13230626-13530626 GCF_964237555.1 Oryctolagus cuniculus | reverse complement strand
ATTGCAGGCTCTGGAGTCAAACAGACCTGCATTTCAAATGCAACTTCCATGCTGGCTATAGCAAGACCATTTTAAGAAATTTTCTTAAATACTTTAAGCCCCAGTTTCTTCATCCATAAAAGAGAGGTGATAATAAATATCCCAATTCTAACTTTGTTGCAGCTGGGGATCATTGAAATCTTTTCCCTTGAGGTCAACCACAGCACAAAAATGTCCCCAATCATCATTTCTTCCCAATATTGTGCTGTAGGGCCTAGTCAAAGCAAACGAATTAAATTATAGATATAATATTTGAAAAGGAAAAAATCGAAATTGTCATCATTTGCAGGGATATGATTATAAATGTTGAAAGAATTAAGAGAGGGGCCAGTGCTGTGGTGCAGTAGGTTAATCCTCCACCTGTGGCGCCAGCATCCCATATGGGCACCGATTCAAGTCCCAGCTGCTCCTCTTCCAATCCAGCTCTCTGCTATGGCCTGAGAAAGCAGTGAAAGATGGACCAAGTGCTTGGGCCCCTGCACCTACATGGGAGACCTGACTCCTGGCTTTGGATCAGTGCAGCTCTGGCCATTGCAGCCATCTGGGGGAATGAACCAACAGAAGGAAGACCTTTCCCTGTCTTTCCCTCTCACTGTCTGTAACTCTACCTCTTAAATAAATAAATAACAAAAAATTAAGATAATAGAATTATGGCTGGCGCTGCAGCTCACTTGGCTAATCCTCTGCCTGTGGCGCCGGCATTCCAGGTTCTAGTCCTGGTTGGAGCGCCGGATCTGTCCCAGTTGCTCCTCTTCCAGTCCAGCTCTCTGCTGTGGCCCGGGAAGGAAGTGGAGGATGGCCCAAGTGCTTGGGCTCTGCACCCGCATGGGAGACCGGCAGGAAGCACCTGGCTCCTGGCTTCAGATCGGCGCACCAAAATGGCTGCAGCGCGCAGGCCACAGAGCACTGGCCGTTGCAGCCATTTGGGGAGTGAACCAAAAGAAGGAAGACCTTTCTCCCTGTCTCTCTCTCTCTGTCTAAATCTGCCTGTCAAAAAATAAAAAAAGAATTTATTAAGTATGCTTGATTTAAACAATACATTTAAAAATTCATTTTCATTTATTTGTATCATGAACAAATAGTTGCAAAATGAAAAAGAAAAAATATATTTAAAAGTAACATTTAAAATATAAAAAATGTACAAATAAATCTAACAAAATGTGTTCAAGATTTCTATGGAGAAAACTATAACATTTTATTATAAGATGTAGAAAGGGGCTAGCACAGTGGTGCACTAGGTCAATCCTCCACCTGCGGCGTCAGCATCCCATATGGGCACCGGGTTCTAGTCCTGGTTGCTACTCTTCCAGTCTAGCTCTATGCTGTGGCCTGGGAAGGCAGTGGAGGATGGCCCAGGTGCTTGGGTCCCTGCATCCACATGGGAGACCAAGAGGAGGCACCTGGCTCCTGGCTTTGGATCAGGGTAGCTGATCCAAAAAAATGGTTGCAGCCATTTGGGGAGTGAACCAACAGAAGGAAGACCTTTCTCTCTGTCTGTCGGTCTCTCTCTCTCTCTCTCTCTCTCTCACTGTCTGTAACTCTATCTGCCAAATAAATAAATAAAAATCTTTAAAAAAAGATGTAGAAAAAGAGAAATAAATGAGAAAGAGTAAAAAATAAATTTCATGAACTGAAAGATTTTATTTTAAAGATTTATTTATTTATTTCAAAGTCAGAGTTACATACAGAGAGAGAGAGAGAGAGAGAGAGAGAGGTCTTCCATCCTCTGGTTCACTCCTCAATTGGCTGCAATGGCCAGACCTGCGCCAAGCTGAAGCCAGGAGCCAGGTGCTTCCTCTGAGTCTCCCACTTGGGTGCAGGGACCCAAGGACTTGGGCCATCTTCTGCTCCTTTCCCAGGTGATAGCCGAGAGCTGGATTGGAAGTGGAGCAGCAGGGACACGAACCAGCGCCCATTTGGGATGTTGGCACTGCAGGCAGCAGCTTGACCTATGTCACAGAGCTGGCCCCAAAGATTTTAAGTTGTAACAATTCTTGACTTCCCCAGATTGAATCTAAGGATATAGTACTGTCCATACCAAAACCCCACAAGAGCCTGTGTATACATATGTCTAACCCAACTAAGTGATTATAAATGGAATATGGAAGTTAAAATGGTCAAGAATATCCCAAACATTCCTTTAAAAAAAGGCAGGAAGATATGATTTATTTCATATTACAACTTAACTTATTTTTAGACAAATGGTATGAGAGGGAGTAGAAAAAGCAACAATACTGAATTTACAGAGATGGCACTGAGGATGTAAGTGAACGTCTGGGAGAAGAAGAGTTGACAAAAATGATGCTAGGAGGCACACACCTACATAGAGAATAAGATGATGGTGTTTCATAGTCACAACATTCGTAAAATTAATTCTTCATGAATTAACGTTTACAGAGCATGGAAGAATATCTTCATGATACCAGTTTTGGGAGGAAACTCTTTTTCAATTCTTTTTTCTTTATATAAGGGGGACAAATTTCATACATTTCATAGATACAGTTTTAAGAGCACAATGATACTTCCCACCCTACCCTCCCTCACTCCTCACTTCCACCCTCCCTCAATTCTTCCTTTCTTATTTTTCTTTTAATTTTTACAATGACATGCTTTCAATTCATTTTATAATCCTAAGTTTAACCCTCCACTAAGTAAAGAATTCAACAAGTGGGGGAAACTCCTTAATCAAGACAAAAGCGCATCAACCATAGAGGAAAAGTTTGATAAATTTAAGCACATTAACACGGAGCTTTGTGAGGCCTGCACTGTGGCATAGCAGTAAATCTACATGTGACACCAGCATCCTGTGTGGGCACGAGTTCGAGCTCCACTTCTTTTCCAGATCCCTGTTAATGGCCTGGGGAAAGCAGAGCAAGATGGTCTAAGTATTTCAGCCCTTGCCACCCATGTGAGAGACTCACGAAGCTCCTGACTCCTGGCTTCAGCATGAACCAGCCTTGGCAGTTGCAACCATCTGAGGAGTGACCCAGTGGATGCAAGATCTCGCTCTCGCTCTCACTCTCTCTCTCTGTGTGTATGTGTGTGTGTCCTCTCTGTCTCTGACTTCCTAAATAAATATTTTTTAAAAAGTGGGTTTTGTTTGATAAAATACACCATTAAAAACTAAAAAAATTAAAGTAAAGCTCTTGGCTCTGCTCTCCTCTCTCCTCTGCTCTGCTCTATCTTCTCTCCTTGCTAGCTCCTCTCCTCTCTGTTTCTCTCTTATATTCTCTTTCTCTCTTTTTCTTTCGCCACCCCTTCACTCTGGTCTATAGGGTGTTCCCCAATAAACCCTTTCCCTTACTCCGGTGTCCGGTGTGTTTTGCGACGGCTGACATTAATATAAAACATTGGTGCCGTGACTCGGATAGCCTCATATTGGTAATCCAGTGTCCCCCAGTGCTCTGGGGTCCTGGATTTCTGCCAGTCGCAAAGCACACCTCCGGAACTCTTTCCAAGCCACCGAACGCTCTGCGATCTCCATCCACACATCGGCCTTCCAAATTTCGAGGTAAGACACGGAATGGGAAACTCACGGCGACTCTACTTGTCTACTGAGTTGTGGTTTACTCTCATCTACATTCGTCTGAGGCTTTTCTACTCAAGTCTAAGGTCGTAGTGCTAGACACCACAACTCCTACTTAAGGCCTTTAGCCTCTACGGACACTGTGTCCAGTGGGTGCGAGTGACGACTCCATCTCTGTTCGCCTCTTTACAGGTGAGGCCCTGGGCTCCAGCGGGCGCTTGGGTGACGACCCCACCTTCTGCTCCCATGTTATCTCGCTAGTCAGACAGCCGGGATGCAAGGACGCTTGCAGTCCATGGATCTGACTCTACAGGTCGCAATGGGAACTTTTCTCTAACCGCATTCCGTCTGATGGTCCCTCTCAAATTGGCCCCAGCCCTCAAAAGCGGCCCCTCCGTGGTGGCACATTTGGCCCTGAGGGATCAGAAGTCAGAATAGTTTGACCCTGATAACATCTTTATCACTTTCGTGAGCATTCGGGAAAATGGAAGGAGATTCCATACGTTCAAGTCTTTTCCTATCTTCAAACTAAACCTTCCCTGTGTACTTCTTGCTCTCCCGCTCAAGTCCTTCTGGTCTCCAAGATTCGCACTAGGGGTCAGAAGCCTGAGCAAAAAATCCTTTCTTCTGCCCCATCCTGTTCCCGCCACTACCACAGCCTCCTTTGATCCTGCAGATCTACCTCCCCCTTATTGCTCCAATCTACAGGCACCGGCTCAGCCGCTGGAGTTCCAGTGCCATTGTCTCATCTTCCCCTCCTGCCGAATTCCAGGGGGCGGTGTCAACCTCTTCTGTCCTATCTGAAATCCCTTGCTCAACTATTCCTCAAAGCCATTCTCATGCCCGCATGTACTTCCTCCCTAGCTGCTACCCCCACTCTCACTATATCTCCCCCTCCCACCTAGGAATTCTTTATCTCAGAACCAGTCGGGGCCCAAAGTATACCTTCTCTGTCTTATTGGTTTGGGAATGGCGTTTTCCATGGTTTCCAACTGGTCTTTTGTCCCTCTCTTGTCCCAGTCTTACCATAAGAATAGCAAGGGAATGGTAGTCCCAGCCTTTTGGGCTCCCTGCTTATTGAGAAACAAATTAGGTATCCCACCCTTCTGAGGGCTCTTTTGTTTTAACAAGCCAGACAGGAAAATCAGCTTTCCTGCATGGACCTGGCCCACTGTAACTAATTTTTCTTTGAATCTAAGATCACTACCTTTGAAACTATTGCTTTGTAAAATGCTGAACTTATTTTGCAATTTATTTTAACAGGTTTCTGGGTAATCAGTACTCAATGAAACAGCAATGGGTAATTAGCACTTGTTTTAGATGAATGCAATTTTAATTTAAATTAAATTCAGATAGAGATATAATATCAGCATCATAATTCATTTAGATGTAACTGCTAATTTAAATTGGGTAAAGGTGAATAAAATAAATGTGTCTAAATGTGAACTTATGTATACTCAACATGTTATATTCTATAAAACTATTTGGGTTAGTTCATAAACTGTCTATGAAAATAGTTCAACACCGTTTAAAGTAACTCAGGCTAAAATTTGATGCGTTACCTTAATCTTAATTTGAAGATTTTTAACAGTTTATCTCAAAATGTAAATCAAGGACATTGGCAGATGGAAAACACACAAGTATACTAATCTATTTCTCTTTGACATAGAATTAAATCTGATCCTCTGTTAAAGCAATGTGTTAAAGTAATCTATTATGTTCTTGATGTCTGTTAAATTCTAATTGCTTTAAAACAGCTGAGTTTTTATTAAAAGCTATGGGCTATTTAAATATGTGCTTATTTTCAAACATTCAAATAATTACCTTGTAACAGTGATCAAATTTGGTCTATATGTCATGATGTTAAATCTCATTTCAACCAGATATTTTGTATTTTGAGCCTTCTTGACATTCTTGACAGGCATTCAAAAAATCAAAAATCAAAGTTCCAAAGAATTTGGACTCTGAAATTTCCAGTAAATTTTGGACTTAGGTTTTTCCAGTTTGGGCCCAACTGAAAAAATCGAAGGACCTATGTCTCTCATCTTGTAGAGACACCAACTAATCAGGCTATTTGGATTATATTAGAAGTACTGTCAAGATGTGAAGTGGTGCTAAATTTTAAGTTTCTATAATATAAAATGGCACTAATACAAATGTCTGAGAATTAAAAAGTCTAATAATCTTGTGTTACTAGACATAATGGTTATCTTAATGAGAAAGCCCCAGAGGCCTAAAAGAGTTACGTGCTTTGTAAAATCCTACAGGTGCTTTCAGAAATACTGTGTGCAGTAAGCAAATACCTCTTGTTGGTTAATGAGTTTATAATTTTAAATGTGGCAACTTAAAGTCTTTTGTCATCCACAGTTTGGTATATCAGATTTGTTGCTCATAAAACTAAAGCATTGTTGGTTCTGTGTTTAGCTGTCCTATAGGTTCTGATGAACTTTTTCCAGCCACATCTATGTATTGAGTACTTTGGGATGGCTCTGTAAACAGATGAAGCCAGTAATGTATTAAAGGTACCAACTGAGAGAAAGTATGGTTAACTGAGGTTACTAAAAACAAAAGTAATTCAAATCAATTGGTAATTTACAAACAGGAGTTAATTTAAAAAAAAAAAAAAACTATTTTCTCTCTGTCTCTCTTGCTGTCCACTCTGTCAAAACAAAAAAAAAAACTATTAAAACTGCTATATTGGTATATTATGTTATGTTATATGTGTATACATACTGTATGTCTACATGGGAAAATTTAAGAGTTTTATTTTAATTGGCTTATAGATAAAAGATTGTCCATAAATTTAAGCTGTTAAAATTACTCAAAGATACATTTTAATTCGTGTGACCTGAATCTCTGTATCATATGTTTTAAATGTATTGGTAGAAAAAACTAGAGGCCGGCGCCGCGGCTCACTAGGCTAATCCTCCGCCTAGCGGCGCCAGCACACCGGGTTCTAGTCCCGGTTGCCCCTCTTCCAGGCCAGCTCTCTGCTGTGGCCAGGGAGTGCAGTGGAGGATGGCCCAGGTGCTTGGGCCCTGCACCCCATGGGAGACCAGGAAAAGCACCTGGCTCCTGGCTCCTGCCATCGGATCAGCACGGTGCGCCGGCCGCAGCGCGCCGGCCGCGGCGGCCATTGGAGGGTGAACCAACGGCAAAGGAAGACCTTTCTCTCTGTCTCTCTCTCTCTCACTGTCCACTCTGCCTGTCAAAAAAAAAAAGAAAAAGAAAAAGAAAAAGAAAAAGAAAAAACTAGAAACATTTTATATGCTTGTGCTGAAATTTGCTGGTTAAACAAGCTACACCATGTTAGATATTTAAGAGATGTTTCCAAATATATGTATTCTTAATATTTATGGAAGGCATTGGACCTTCTGGTAAATGTTTTCTTAAGTTGTTATCTAATGGTTGACACTGCTTTCTAAGTTTTGATGTGCTATTGCTATTGTCAGTAAGCGATCTGGGACTGGCAACCCCATTTCTCTATTCTAAGCCCGACTTGTTCTCTCATTTCTCTATTCTCTTCAAGGTAGGAAACTATTTGTATTATGAAGGAATCTCCAAGATTCAAAATTTGATTTTAGATCTTATAAAAGAGATGGCTAACATTTTTCTGTAATAGCATAGCCAAAATAAGAGCTTAAATTATAATTTCTTAGCTAGATTTACTTCGCCATCAGTGAGGTAAACAGAAACAGGAAAGCCTCCCTTTCAGAACAAAGGGAAAGAAAGTTTTAAAGTGAGAATATAGTTTTCCTCCTGGGCATTGTCTGCCTCAACATAAACTACTACAGAACATGCCTGTGACTACAGACTTCTAGTTTAGGCCACCAAGATTAGAGATGGGACTTGAGCACCCCCTTGACTTGCATCCTCTGGTCTGCTTTAACAAAACCCAGGAGGAAAAGAAAGCTAGGCATCAGAAGCAATGGGTGGCAGGCCTATTAATGGCTGCTCTGTACAGTGATCTGCCCTCAAGGAGACCCAACAGGCCAGTCCACTGCAGTGGTTTTCACTGTAGAAAGCCTGGGCTTCAGCAGAAGTCAGCTTGTGAAGAGCCCTGGCAGCTCTGTCAAGAGTTGCATCACTGGAAATGGACCTGCCCTGGAGTTGAAGGACTTCAGGTCAGAGCCACGGATCTTATTGGCTCTAAGCTGAAAAGCCCTTCACTCAGTCCAACTTCCAAGGTGACCACTGCAGCTGAGGGGATGGCCAAGTAGGGTCAGTAACATTGCAAGCAGAACTGTAAATTTCCTGTTAGAGAAGCCACCTGCATTTACCTGACCAACTCTTCTCCCAGGCCAGCTAGGGAATGGAAGTCAACAGGGTGCCTTCCCAAGGAGGCTCACACCTCCCCTAGGTTTTAGGCTATATGAAGAGACAGATGAGTCTGAGCCTCATAATTTACAAGGCCTAAAGCCCACCTGATTATTATCAAGCCCCTTCTGTCAGGTTCTATTTGCCTCTCAATCAGAAAACTTATTTGTAGCTTAGCACCTTTCTTAGGTTTTCTAATAACAACTCTGTCCTCTGTATCTAGCCCACTTGGGCCTCATTCCTTTGTAACCATAGCCTCTACTCTACCGCCAATGGCTCTACTCCCAACCTGTGTGTACTGATGGTCCTCTTCCCCACTTAATGTTGTATGATTGTTCAGAATTTCTCTACAAACCCCACTACCTACAAAAGTTAAGTGGCCTTTTCTCCCAGTCTTGGCTGGAATCAGCTGAAAGCACATCCTGTCCCCATAAGGGTCCAGAGACACCCCCCCCCCATTTCCTCTCTATAAAATCCTTTCATTACCTAGTTAATTAAAAGTCTCACCATGTCTTTTATACTACAGTGTCTAAGTGCTTACAGCAGGTTATAATGGAACAAACGAAGGCCTTCAGCAACCAGGCGGTCAACCAAATGTTGCTACAAGGATATACTCAACTCCCCACCCAGGAGACAGCGGCTTGAAACATCGCCCCATGTCAGCAGGAAGTAGCTCTAAAGACAGATCATCGTCCCTCTACCCCTCCTGGACTTTTGGGACTAATGTAATCCCATACAAACCCTGCTTTATAAAAAACAAAAGGGGCAGTTTTAGCCAGGTGGCCTCATGGCCCAGCTACCTGAGCCAGGCTCCACCCCCATCCTAAGGGGATTCGCTGCTCCTGCTTCCCTGCCCACCCTCAGGGGAAGTTTTAAAAGGGCCTGTTCCTGAACACGAGCTCTCTTGGCTCTGCTCTGCTCTATCTTCTCTCCTTGCTAGCTCCTCTCCTCTCTGTTTCTCTTATATTCTCTTTCTTTTTCTTTCGCCACCCCTTCACTCCGGTCTATAGGGTGTTCCCCAATAAACCCTTTCCCTTAAAAAAAAAAAATTAAAGTAAAAAGCAGAAAATATATTTACAATATGTGTAACTGACAATGAAATGAAAGAGGATCCAGAATGCACAGCCTCCTACAATAGCTTTCCATCGGAAAAACAAGAATAATCCAATCATATCCTGGGTAAAAGAATGAAAAATGTGCCAAGCAGTAATCACGACCACCACCTGCCAATTTTGCAAAACTTTGGAAAGCTGGCATTACCGATAAGGATGTGGGGCTTTGAGAGTTCTCACCCACTCTGGAAAGACACATTTTTACAGAACCAATTTAGAAAGAAATTTGTCATCATCTGGAAAAGCTAAAGCTATACACGACTCATGGCCAGCAATTCCACTGTCAGGTAATTGCCCATAGAGAAATGCAGACATGTGGAGGACAACACACACACCACAATTGCAATTAAAGAAATTAAAAGGCAAGTCACAGGCTGTAAGAAAATATTTGCAAAACACAAATAAATGACTTGATAAAGGATTTGAATACAAAATATGAAAAGAACCCAACAATAAGCAAACAAACCCAGTTAAAAAGTGGGCAATATATCTCATCAGATATCTCACCAAGGAAGATACACAGATCAAATAAGTATACATAAAGATGTTCTTGTGCTTTCATGATCATATGTCACAAAAACATCCCAAATTAAACAACTTCCCACTGACAACACCAAGTACTGGCAAGAACATGGAGCAACATGAACATTTGTTCATTGCTAGCAGGAATAAAAAATGGAACAGCCACTTTGGAAGACAGCTTAGTATTTCTTACAAAGCTCTCCATGCTCTTGTCATACAATCCTGCAACTGTACTCCTTGCTATTTATCCAAAAGAGCTGAAAAATTGCATTTACATATCTATATAAAAACCTTTCCACGGATGTTTATAGCAGCTTTATTCATAATTTCACAAATTTGAAAGTAACTAAAAATGTCCTTTCTGTATGATGACAGATAACAAACTATGGGTCATCCATAAAATGGGATTATTCAGTAATCCTTAAAAAGTGACCTATGAAGCCATGTCAGGATAGATGCAGATTCCATTGGGAATAAATGTGTGTTCTAGAAAGGAATGCTATGGCCATGAGCAGTGATACGACCTATGGAGTAACAAAAAGACATAAATTCACATTACTAAGTGAAAAAGAGCCATTTTGAAATGACTCCATATACTGTATAATTTCAACTATGTGACGTACTAGAAAAAGTAAAATTACAGAGATACTGAAATGATCAGTGGTTGTCAGCTGCTTGGGGAAACGGAATGAAAGATGGAGCCCAGGGGATGCTCACAGCAGTGAAACTGACCTGTACAATGTGAGATTGTAATGGTGCATATTTGAGACAGGATACATTTGTCCAGACTGCAAGAACTGTACAGCACAAAGATTGAATTTAATGTTAACCGTGGACTTGTTAACAAAAGTTTATCAATATTTGCTATCAAGTGTGATTAAATTAACCACAATAATGCTGATGTCAATGAGAGTAAACTTTTCATAGGAGAGGGAAGGGGTGTATGGAAACTCTGTCTTTCCTGCCTAATTTTTTATAAATCTAAAATTGCTATTAAAAGTGAAGTTTGTTATTTTTTTTTAAAAGGAATTCCAAAGCAGTATTTTACGGAAGAGTCTGATGCTGGGTGGAAAATGTTTGTAATAGTTGATCCATTTCCTGTGGTGCAATAAAACAATGGAGTACTATAGAGCAGCACAATGAACTAATTACAGCTACCCAGAGGGGATTTTTTACAAGGGGCGTCTATAGCGCTGGGTAATTTCTGTGTCTTGATCTGAATGGCGGTTTCAAGGATATTACATGTCTATGAGTAGACACGTTCGTAAAGGAGTATACACATATAAAATACTCTTCTAGGTACATGACACTTTTTACTAAAAATAAACAATGCCCATGAAACCGAAGAAATGCTGAAGCACATAAATATGAAAAAAAGTAAAAATCAGGCATTTACTCAAAAACAAGAAGTTATAAGAAAGAGGGGGGGAATTGAAGAGCATTCTGATACTTTTCCTAACCATCCACAACCACCAGGCCACATGATAGGGAAAATAGGAACATCTGGGGGCCGGCGCTGTGGCGCAGTGGGTGAAAGCCCTGGCCTGAAGCACCGCATCACATATGGGTGCCAATTCGAGCCCCGGCTTCTTCAAATCCAGCTCTCTGTTGTGGCCTGGGAAAGCAGTAGAAGATGGCCCAAAAATATTGTTCAAAAAAAGAAGAAAACATAATTCTTGTAGCAAAGTATTGAAAAGGGTGCCTAATATGATGGACTTCAAAAGCTTAGCTTTGACATGACAGACACAGAACCTTCTGGAATGTTGGTGTTCCAGGCAGGAATACTGTGGCCACGAGCAGTGATGTACACAGCAGTCTGACTCCCAGAGCAGATCATCTTTCAATCCCCCCAACTCAAATCTCCTTCCCATCTTCAACCTTCACTTCTAAATTTACTTCTTGCTGAGTACACAAATTCTCCTTTACCTTATTCGTGTTCTCTCCCTTCCGTAACTCAGTGTCTCTCATTTTCAGTTATGACCTCCAATTCTTTAACCCCTCCTACTTCTACCAAACTGCCATTGCAACTCTCAGCAAGTCTTACCAGCTTCGAAACTGTTGCTACAGTAACTACCCATCACCTCCCACTCCTAACTCCTAGCCATCGGAAAAGTTCCAGGAAATTAGAAGACTAAACAACAGATGAGATAAAAGTCTGAGTTCTACAAAGAACCTAGCTGTATTGCACAACGCTACAGGTGGTGTAACCAGCTTATTTCATGACAGTTTACAGGGATCTTAACATAGGAGCAGAGAAATCATGTCACCCATGTCTGAGATCAATGCCATTAAGGTCAACAATAATATATTCAAGGTTTTCCCAACATAAAAATTTATTTCCAAATTCAGATCAATTCTCAAATTACGGTTTTTCAAAAATAGTGTTATACAGTAGGAAGTAGTCTAGGTTCTAAATTAAATGCCAAGGATGCAGAAACCAAGATCAGTCCTCGCCCTAACCAGCGTGACACAGAATCTCTCCTTTCTCCTGGGCTTTCTATTTGTAACCGCCTCTGCCATTACAGATGATTCCTAGCTGAATTCCTGTCTCCTCTTATTCTATCCTACCCTCGATTCTAAAGCCAAATTAGTCTTTCTAAAGGCAGCTCCGATTATATGATTAGACATGGCCATCCATTAACTCCTGAAATCAATGCCTCGCCCAGCACTCAACATCCTGCAGACTTCTTCTTCCTCTTTCCCATGGCTCCCCTCTATGCACAGATCTCTCTCTTAGATGTGTTCTTCCTTGTCTTGAACCCCTGCTCTGTTTTAAACCTATGTCGTCTATTTGTATCCTTCTTGTGCCAACCATTTTACTCTGATTTCTTTTATTAAATGTGTCTTATTCTTTCTACTCACCTGTTAGAGGTTAAAATTTTTTAGACCAGAAATTGTATCTAACTCATATTTGGATTCACTTTATCACAAAGCACATACACACATTAAGTACTCAAAAATAGTAATAAAGCTAAATTGAATCTATTTTGTACTGGACTTATTTTTCATTATCTACCCACTTCCTGAATTAGCATATCACATAAATCCTACAGCAATACTCAGAGTAGCTAAAAAGTATATTATGTGCAATTTTTGCTAATATTTATTAAATCCTAAAATCTGGCTAATTTATGTCACTATCCTGATATATCATGCATGTTCTAGAATGCTTGCCTCTTCATTAACAAGGCTTTTTTTGTCACTTATATTCAAGATGACTCCCAGATAGATTCTAGCTGTTCTTGGATTTGACAATTTATTTGTATAAATTGGGTATTAAGCTTATTAATTGACATACAGGTTTCCAGTGTCTGGGATATATTTATTCCATTCATTAAGTAGATATGATGTAGTCTCTACATTGTCAGTGGTGTGTTGTGCAAGCAAGAGTACACTAAATTAAAAATTAAAATTAAACATTTCATTGAAATGAAAATAATAAACAAACAAAATAAATAAATAATAAATAATAAACTCATTTTGGTGAAAACATTGAAATTCATGCATAATATTTTCATAATAAATATTTTATAAACTTTTTAATGACTCCTTGTATGCATGGATTTCATTTCTTTTTCACCAAAAGGGACTTTTCCATTGGCTCCATTTTCCATGAACTTAGTGGTGTGCCCTTGTAGTACCTGGAGACATACTCTGTGACTTATCATCACATAGGTGTGGGTCATGGGCTGCAAAACATTTCATGAAAGAAAGGAAGATCACAGGGTAAAACTGAGCTGATGAAATTCCATTAACTCTGTCACCTCTATTCCCACTATGAAGAGACTCACAGATGAAACCCAAGAGTCCTGGGACTCTGCAGCCCCCAGAGCAGAAAGGCAGTAGGATACAATTAACACCGCTTCCTTTTTAAAAAGCAGCTTACACTACAGGAAGAGATGTCTAAAAGGATATTTAAATTCACTATAAAATTCTAGCAACCACAATTTTAATTGCATACCAACTGCAAAAATATTTCTTTCATTGTCTAAATAAAAGAAAGGCTATAATAGATGCTGTCTGCTTGTTTCAGGACTCGGTTATTAACCTTTAAGAATCTTTCTAAGATAAAAGCCTCTTTCACAGCAAATGCATCTTGAGACGGGGACTTAATCTTTTAAAATCCCAACTCCTCTCCTGGACCATTTTGAGATTTCAGTCTCTGACACAGAAACACCCTGAACAAAATGTTTCAGACACAGAAATTTCAAAGCTTTTTTTGGTGGTGGTGGTTGTTGGCAACTTCAAAATTATTTAGATGTCACAGAAATGAAAAAGCTGACTTCTTCAACACACAACCACACACGTAAAAAAATGCACAATATGCAATTTGATTACTCAACAGCAAGTCTCACAAATGCAAGCAAAGATTAGGTTGTTGTTTCCATAGAGATCACTTTATGTGGTTCAGCTCTTGTGGGAATTTAACCAAATCCCTAGTAGCAAATGAAAATCATCAGCAAAATTCTAACATATGGCTACTGCCAACACATCAGTGAAGGAAAAACACTTTTATTTTCTCTTCCTGTCTACTGAGAAGAATACCTTCACAGCAAGCTACTTGAAATAGCACACAGATTTCCATGGTCACTCTTCACATAATTCAAAACTGAATAAGAGCGGATTTCTTTGCTCTTAGATTAAGGGTTCTGTTGAGCCCCAGCCTGGCTCTGCACCACGTGCCCTCCCAGAACAGCATTTAGACATAGACAAGAACTGCACACATCTTCCTGCGACTCAGGTTATTGCCTCTGAAGAAAACTCTCAATCAATATAAGTATCTCTTGAGAAGAATGTACATGTAATTTCATCTTTTTTATGTTGGAAGTTATGCTCATCCTGATGTGTGTATGTATGTGTGTGCATGCACCTTTGTATGTGAAACTCTTAATGCTATTTATGGTCTACTGATTAAATCGAAGGCTTTTAACAGGAAAGTAGCACATATTTTACCATTTTACACAGTTCCACCAATCCTATAACTAAAAGAATCTTCTAATTATCAAGTTATAGGTCATTCAAGTTCAAAATGCCTAAATTCTCTCAACATATATTTGCGACAAGAGAAATTACAATCAATATGCAATCAATAATCGATGAAAATCATTGCCTCAGAAAAAGCACACACCTCTAGTGATATGGAATTCTTGACCTTTCAAAGAGCCCATTCTATTCTGAACAACTCCCAATCTTGAAAATAAATTTCTCAAGCTGAACTTAAATGCACCTCTTCTTTACTTCCACCACTGACCTCAAATCTGAACTTTCAAGGAGATGCAGTTAAGCCTAATACTTCATCCACACAGCAGCACGCAGAACACCCCTAGCCGCTGGTGTCTACTCTTTACAGTCCTCCCCTCCATGCCCTGCATCCCTCAGTGGGGTTGTTTCCTTTTGCCCCCTATTCTACAGAGTCACTTCTAGAAGTAGGTTTGCCAAAGACTACACTTTAGGCTTCCTAATGTAAAACAGATGTTTGGCAAACTGGGGCTATGGAACAAAAATGCCATCAGAGCCCAGGCAGGAAATTTGACTGTGTAAAGCATCTTCAGGTAAAATCTCACCGAGTGATGATAATTGTAGCATCTTGAAGAAGGAGATAAAAATCTGACTAGTCAAATTCACATTTTAATATACTATACATGCACACATATACATATACACAACTTGACTGTCATTTTTGATCTCTGACATGAAATTTTATGATATCACAATTTAAATTACCAAGGTACTAAATGAAAGATGTCTGTGAGTGAGATCTTGGCGGAGAGAAAGGGCCATCAAAGAAGGAGGTACCTTTCTCTGAAGGGAGGAGAGAACTTCCACTTTGACTATGACCTTGTCTAAATAAGGTCAGAGTTTGTGAACTCAAGAGGCTTCCATAGCCTTGGAAACTCATGACGAGAGCCTTGGGTGATTACTGATGCCATAAATAAGAGTGTCAATTGTTAAATCAACAACAGGAGTCACTGTGCACTTGTTCCCCATGTAGGACCTCTATACTTAATGTGTTGTACTATGAGAATTAACAGTAAAACTAATCTTCAAACAGTACTTTATACTTTGTTTGTCTGTGTAGGTGCAAACTGTTGAAATCTTTACTCAGTACAGAATTGATCTTCTGTATATAAACATAATTAAAAATGAATCTTAATGAAGAATGGGATGGGAGAGGGAACAGGAAATGGGATGGTTTGTGGGTAGGAGGGTGGTTATGGGGGGAAAAACGGCTGTAAACCAAAAGTTGTACTTTTGAAATTTATATTTATTAAATAAAAGTTTTCTATTAAAAAATTAACATGGTACCTCTGAAAATATGAGATCTTAAAGAAACATTCACTAAGTTGGTTATGGGAGAGGGGAGAGCAGTCATCTATGCCAGGAGGCAACCTGGGCTAATTTTTACAGGATTTAGAAAGTCAGCTTGCTCAAGAGTACATGGGAAAAATACAAACCAAGTTCATAATTTTCTCACTTCTCAGATTCTCATAGGAGGTAAGTCTATTTTCTACATCAGGATGGATAAGGCACAGTCAATTGAAAAAGATACATCAAGCTTGAATAGTAATAAAAAGAGCTTAGTCGTGAAGAAAAGATAAGGACCAATTACCACAGAGTATTTTTTAAAAAACACACAAGCATAACTCAAAAAGTTATTGAAAAATGGAATTAAAATTTTTATCTTGATGAAATTTTTTATCTTTAAATTTTTGTTTATTTGTGAAACAGAGAGAGATAGATAGAGACAAATAGATGAGGGGTCGGCGCTGTGTAAGAGCTGGTTAAAGCCCTGGCCTGAGGCACCAGCATCCCATATGGGTGCCAGTTCTAATCCCGGCTGTTCCTCTTCCAATCCAGCTCTCTGCTATGGCCTGGGAAAGCAGCAGAAGATGGCCCAAGTGCTTGGCTCCTGCACCCACGTGGGAGACCCAGAGGAAGCTCCTGGATCCTGGCTTTGGATTGGCGCAGCTCTGACCATTGCAGCCATCTGAGGAGTGAACCAGCAGATGGAAGACCTCTCTCTGTGTCTCTCTCTCTCTGTAACTCTCTCTTTCAAATAAATAAAAGAGAGAGAGAGAGAGAGAGAGAGAGAGAGAGAGAGAGAGAGAGAAACAGATGGAGAACATTCCCATCTTCTGATTCATTCCTGAAATACAAGTGATCATTGAAGCTAGGACCTGGGAACTCAATCCAGATCTCTCACCTCAGTGGCAAGAACCCAATGACTTGAGGAATTAACATCACCACTGCCTTCCAGAGTCTGCATTACCAGGAATCTGGAATTAGGAGTAGAAACTGGGAATCAAATGCAGGTACTCTGATGTGGGATGTAGGTTTCTTAACCAATGTTTTAATTGCTAGGCTAAATGCCATGCATGGTGCAAAAAAAATTTGAAATAAATGCATAGATTTTTCACAACATGCATTTTCCATGAAGTTTTTGAAGATATATTACTCCTCCCCCTGGAAACCTCTTTTTTAAAATTATTTATTTATTTATTTGAAAGTCAGAGTTACACAGAGAGAAAAGCAGAAGCAAAGAGAGAGAGAGAGGTCTTCCATCCACTGGTTCACTCCCCAATTGGCTGCAACGGCCAGAGCTGCACCGATCTGAAGCCAGGAGCCAGGAGCTTCTTCCAGGTCTCCTATGCAGGTGCAGGGGGCCCAAGCACTTAGGCCATATTTTACTGCTTCTCTGGCTGTAACAGAGAGCTGGATTGGAAGTGGAGCAGCCTAGATCTGACTTGGTGCCCATATGGGATGCCAGAACTGCAGACAGCAGCTTTACCTGCTATGCCACAGTGCCAGCCCCAAAAACCTCTTTTAAAGGCATACAAATTTTATGCATTTCATAAATACAACTTTAGGAACACAGTAATAGTGATTCGTCCCACCGTACCCATCCCCACTCCTACCCTTCTTCCTCTTCCCTCTCCTATTCCCACTATTATTTTTTACTAAAACCTATTTTCAATCAACTTTATACACAGAAGATTAACTCTGTACTAAGTAAAGAGTTCAAAAAATAATATGAAAATAACAATTACTCAACACTTTTTTATTTCTCTTTTGATTTCTTCTATGACACACTATTCATTTGGGAGCATATTGTTCAGTCTCCATGTGTTTGCACAAGTTCTACAGATTCTTGAGTTGTTGATTTCCAACTTCATTTCATTGTGGTCAGAGATGATGCATGGTATGATTTCAATTTTTTTGAATTTGCTGAGATTTGATTTATGGCGTAGCATGTGGTCTATCCTAGAGGAAAGTCCATGAACTGGTGAGAAGAATATGTATCCTGCAACTTCAGGATGAAAAGTTCTGTAGATATCCATTAGGTGCATTTGTTCTATGGTGTCAATTAACTCTATTGTTTCCTTGCTGATTTTCTGTCTGGTGGATCTGTCCTTTGATGAAAGTGGTATGGAAGTGCCCCACTATGGGAGTCTATGTCTCTCTTTAGATCCATTAACTTTTTAAAAAATAGCCAGGTACCCTGTAATTAGGTACTTATACATTTATTATAGTCACATCTTCCCATTGAAGTGATCTCTTAATCATTGCATAGTGCACTCCTTTTTCTGTTTAACAGTTTTTTATGTTAAATTCTATTTTCTCTGATATTAAGATGGCTACACCTGCTCTTTTTTGGTTTCTGTTAGCATGGAATATCTTTTTATATCCCTTCACTTTCAGTCTGTGTGCATGCATCTTTGTTGGTGAGATATGTTTCTTGCAGGCAACAAATAGATGCTTTTTTTTTTCCATCAGTCAGTCTGTATCTTTTAACTAGAGAGTTGAGGCCATTTACATTCAAGAAGACTATTGATAAATAATGAATTGGCCCTATCATTTTTCCATAAATATGCCTATTGTTTACTTTGTATTTCCTTTTTATTTTTACTGGGAGATTTTCTGCCTTCATCTTCTTTCAAAGTGATGACCATGTTTCTGTGTTTCTCTGTGTAGCGCATCCTTAAGCATCCTTTTGTAAGGCTGGAGGAGTGGTGAAAAATTCTTTCAATTTCTGTTTGTTATGGAAGGTTTTTGTTTTTGTTTTTTACAGGCAGAGTGGACAGTGAGAGAGACAGACAGGGAGAAAGGTCTTCCTTTACCATTGGTTCACCCTCCAATGGCCGCTGCAGCCAGCGCACCGCGCTGATCTGAAGCCAGGAGCCAGGTGCTTCTCCTGGTCTCCCATGTGGGTGCAGGGTCCAAGGACTTGGGCCATCCTCCACTGCATTCCCTGGCCACAGCAGAGAGCTGGCCTGGAAGAGGGGCAACCGGGACAGAATCCAGCACCCCAACCGGGACTAGAACCCAGTGTGCCGGCACTGCAGGCGTAAGAATAGCCTATTGAGCTGCGGCGCTGGCCTACGGAATGTCTGTCTTTCACCTTCATTCATAAAAGAGAACTTTGCAGGATAAAGTATTCTGGGTTGGCAGTTTTTTTCTCTTAAGACTTGAAATATATCTCACCATTCTCTCCTAGCCTGTAGGGTTTCTGATGAGAAGTAAGCTCTGATTCCAATTAGAGATCCTCTGAAAATAATCTAGAATTTCTCTCATGTACATTTTAGAATCCTTTTTTGGGCCGGCGCCATGGCTCACTAGGCTAATCTTCCGCCTTGCGGCGCCGGCACACCAGGTTCTAGTCCCAGTCAGGGCGCCGGATTCTGTCCCGGTTGCCCCTCTTCCAGGCCAGCTCTCTGCTGTGGCCAAGGAGTGCAGTGGAGGATGGCCCAAGTGCTTGGGCCCTGCACCCCATGGGAGACCAGGAGAAGCACCTGGCTCCTGCCATCGGATCAGCGCGGTGCGCCGGCCGTGGCGGCCACTGGAGGGTGAACCAACGACAAAGGAAGACCTTTCTCTCTGTCTCTCTCACTGTCCACTCTGCCTGTCAAAAAATAAAATAAAAAATAAATAAATAAATAAAAAGAATCCTTTTTTTATGTTTTACTGTGGGGAGTTTGACCACAATGCGTTGTGGTGAAGATCTTTTCTTGCCATGTCTATTAGGAGTTCTATGTGCTCCTTGGACATTACTTTCTTTCTCCAAATTAGAGAAGTTTTCCGTAATCATTTCACTAAAAAGGACTTCTAATCCATTCTCTTTCCACGCCTTCAGGAACTCTTAAGATCCATATTTTGGATCATTTGATTGTATCCCATAGAGCTCCAACACTGTTTTTTAGTTTTCTAATTTCATCTTTTTTTTTTTTTTTTTTTGGTCTGACTGTAAATTTTTCAGATATTTGTATTCTAATTCAGATATCCTTTCTGCTGCCTCATCAATTCTGTTGTTGAGGCTTTCTACCCCATTTTTTGTTTTTTTCTATTGAATTCTTCATTTCCAATATTTTGATTTTTTTATAATTTCAATTTCATGAGAAAATTTTTCTTTCATGTCATGTATAGATTTCTTTAGTTTGTGGATTTGCTTCTAATTACTTCTAAGTAATCATACATCTTTTTTTTTTTTTTTGAATTCCATTTCTGGCATTTCTTCAATGTCTTAATTTTCACATTCTAGAATAGAAGTGTTGTTATGTTCCTTTGGGGATGTCATGTTGTCTTCCTTATTCTTATTTCTTGAATTGCTGCATTTATTTTTAGGCATTTGTGGAGATACTTGTTGGTTTAATTTTTTTTCCCCTGTGTTGGCTTTTATCTTTGGACTATGCCTCTGTGGATTAGTGGAGTGTCTGCCCCTTCAGTGAATACCCTTATGTGTATGCTAGGTGTGGCTAGAGAGCTTATTCAGTGAAACAGGCTAAGAGGAGTGTCCAAGGTGACTCCCAAATTGGGTGTGGTAAATTTCTCTCTTTTCATTTTTTTTATCACAGGGGAGGTTTGTTCAGCTCTATTGCATAGTATCATGCTCACCTCCTCTCCTTCACGGAGACCGGCGCCTGGACACTAGCCCTAGTGGGTACAATATTCATCCATGCTGCCACAAGAACTACATAAAGGATCCATCCGCTCCTTGGTTTGAGCACAGATCCTGCAACAATGACCCTCACCAGGAATCAAGGAGCTCCAAGCATGTGGAGCTGCCCACAGTGTCTGCCTAAAAATCCAGCCCCACTCTGTGCCCTCCCACACAGCCATAGTGTTTTCAGAGTCCCAGCACATAAGGTTCCCACAGTCACAAGCACCTAGCCCTCTATCAGTTCTACAAGCCAGACTCAGGTGTCTCCTCTTGACTAGTTGCTGGGTATGGGGACATGAGCTGGCCCAGCTCTTACATATGTCCTAGATAGTGCCTGCTCATTGTCAGCTAGTTACAGGACACACGTGCTGGGTGGTCAAGGAGAGAGAAACATGTCTCCTTTATTTTACTCTAGGTTGGGAGGTATACTGTCCCCTACAAGGCTCCAAGCCAGATACATGCCAGGCTCTTCCCGCAGCTTTGCTGCTAGTGGCTTGGGCTTCTGAATCTGGTCTCACTTCACTCTCCAAAGCTGATGCTGAGGCTCTCAGCTGATGGGGTCCTGAGTTGTGCACATCCACACCCTCCAAGTAGGTCTTCAGGGTCCCTTTAATTTACGTGGGGATTCCTCTGCCATTTTCTCCCTAACTCTTCTCTGATGTTGCACTCTCTCCATGTTTTTTTTTTTTTTTTTTTAACTATCTTCCCCTAGACTAGAGCAGTAAGCTCCCTCCATATTCCACCACCTTGGTGCCTCTCCTCTTCCATACTAATTTCTACACACCATTAACTCTCCTTTGTTAAGACTTACAGTGTTTTTCAAATGCATAATCTGTGTTTTCCTTTATATTTAAAGTTAGAAATACAGTCCAAAATGTAACTTTGTCTTTTTATGAACTACACAAGCAAACATAGGAGCCTGCTGGTTAGGAATCAAATGCTGTCTATGGACATGCCAATGCTCTTAACTCATTTGAAAACATCGTGATGATGTTATGAATACCAGACTCCAAACTCTGATTTAACCAATGCAAACTACAGAGTATGGGATATGGAATAAAAAAAGAAATCTTTTTTCTCAGACAGGTGGAAAAGTACTATTATTTTGTGACCATACATCTCATAGTTTTAAAGTATTTGGACATTTATGGCAAGTAATTAATGGTTTGGCATTTGGGTTCTCCCCATGCAAACTCCTCTACAAAAGCAAAAACCTGGGTTTAGCCTTGCTTGATTGACTGATTAGTGAATCACCTTTTATAAGACTAAGCATTCTTAATACAAATTCACAATAGAGTTCCATAAACACACCACTCATGTTCATCCTCTAAAGAAGAGCAAACAATTTCTTGGCTTACCTCTGTCCATCATCCTGGATTCAGTAGGTTTGTCTGGGACAGCAAGATGGTCTTGGTTGCTACTCAATGAAGACGTGTCATCACTAGACAAAGAGTTCAAAAATCCACTTTCTGATGTGAGAGAGCTGTTTTCCAGGGCCTTACAACTGTTTACCTCTGAGGGTGCAGGTGAATGAACGTGCACGGCGAATGCTATGGAGTGTCCCACATCTTCATCAGCAGGTGAACTGTTAACGATGTCAAGCCAGGACTGTCTTTCTTTAGATACAGAAGAAGAAGAACTGCTGGGCATCTTTACCGTATTTTCCAGGGAAGAGAAAGAGCATGTTGTTCCACTCAGTTTGGGTGAGGATGAAGACGCCTGCTGTGCACCCTATTTTTCACAAGTAAGACCAAAAAAGAATAAAAGAAATCATCATTTAAAACTGTTATTCTCTACTGTTTAAATAAAGGTACCCCAAGTGCTGCTTCAAAAGGTGAAAAACAAAAAAAATACCCAAAAGATAAATATATGATGTTAATTTCCATGTGACAGTCATATAGGCTGTCCTTTTCTAAAACAGATTTGTTTAACTTCGAATTCACTGTTATATCACTATATCACTGCTTATCATGATTTATCTTACTCTTTAGTGCTCCCCAGAAACTTAGAGGACCTCTTTGGGAAAATTTTTAGGCCACTGAAGCTAATTTGAGCAAAAAATTAATTCGCAATCTGTGTTGGAATTCACATGGATGGAGCAAAAACTCATGAGCCCAAGGGCTGACTAAGAGAATGAAAAGAAAATTAGATCCAGACAGGAAGCAAAATCATGTTAACGGAGTGGTGATCAGAGAATGGGTAAATCATATGTTGAGGGGCTTCCAAACATGTGTGGGAAATGGAATTATAAAACACATCACATTTCCCACTCATGTTGGAAGCCCCCTCATATGTAAACCCTTAAATATTGCTCAATATCCCCAGCATGTGCCCAGGATTGGCTCATAACTACACAGGTTGACTGAAATCATCTTTACTCATCCACTCAATAATTTTAAAACTTTAATGAAGCTTTGCCATAGAAGGAAATATATATTTGCAGCTTTCTATCATAATGCGAGAACAAAAGCTCCTCCACAGGCAATGAGAAGTGGATTGATATGTCAGATCTTCTAACATACCCCAAGGGCAAATGACAATACTTAGGACACCAGTTCACAGAGAAAATATCAATACAGTAACACCAACAAGGATACTCTCCTGGGAAAGACTTCATTTATTCTGAAACTGTATCCTTGTTAGGCTTTGATCTTGATATGCATGCCTTCTTTTTGAAAAATGATGATGGTTTATATGAGAGCCTTTGTCTTTTAGGAGTTTCCTTTAAAAAAATGTCCTACATAGAAAAATAAAGATTCAGCAACTCTGTGTTGCTTTTCCACTTTTAATTTTATTAGTCAGTAAAATCTAAACATCTCAATTCCATTGCTCCCTGGATCCCCGTACTACTGTCAATGACAGATAAGACAGAAAGACATTTTATTACATGATCTCTTTATCAGATACTCTGGTCAATCATTCGTTCAAAATTCCAAACAAGTGTCAGGAAAGAGATGGTTATCCAGAGGATGCCAAAGAGAAAACTGGAATCCTCCCCAAAATCCTTAAAATCATTGCAAACTAACACAAAATGGTTACATTTGCTTCAAATCAATACTGCCCCAAGATGATTCCTAGTTCTGAGTTTTGATGTCAAAAAGATAGTATTTCCCCAATGTGTTTCCAATAAGTTGAATACTAGACATGGATAGTCAAATAAGCAATAAATTTCATTTTTTAAAATGTTATTTACTTGAAATAGAGCAAGAGAGAGAGATTCTATCTCCTAGTTCACTCACCAGATGACCACAACAGCTGTGATAGGGGAAAGTGCAAAGGTAGAAGCCAGAACTCAATCCAGTTCTCACACATGTGTAGCAGTAACCCAGTTACTTAAGCCATCACCTACGCCTCTCAGGGTCCTCCATTAGTAGGAAGCTGAAATCAGGAGCCATAGGTAGATGTGGAACCCAGGCACTCCAGTGTGAGACACGGATGCCTTCACTAGCCTCTATCCCTCTCTGGCAAAGGTTTACCTCATTAAATCCACTTTTAAGGAGCATAACATTAAAATATCTAGTTAACAAACTAATCGATCACACACACATTTAGCAATAACAATACATTGGCACAGAAATGAAATATTTCATTCAGGAATGTGTGAAGTAGCTTGGGAACTGGTTACCTTTAATCATTCAGATTATCTAAAAACTAAGAGATCCAACATCTGTAATTCACTAAATAAAGATCTGGCTTCCTGAAAGAGGTAATACACAACCCCTAGACTGTTGAAACAAATGTCAGGAAGAATCTATTCATTAGCAGAATCTACAAATAAATATTAATAAAAATACCCATGCTAGCCCACTCTCTGCACGCTCACCTATTGTGAGCTATTTTAGTAAAAACTCAGCCTCTCTGTGATCAGCTGCCTTTTTTGGAAAGAGACCAATCACACGTTTTTCCTGTTGCTCTTGCTAATACAACTTTTATTTGGTAGCACAACAGGCTATTTGAGGAAGACTGTGTGCACTGTTGTTGCAGCACTTTCTGTAAGGTTTCCTGAACCTCAAAATCTGCTCAAAAGACTGAGGAAGACTTGTTAAATGAACATCAGAAGTATCTGTAAGTGTATTTCTGTTTGGTGATCTCGGTCTGTTTTTCTCTTCCTACCATGTAATAAAGTTAATTTTAAAGTGAAAAGTTAGCAAAAAAGAAAAAGAAAAAAAGGAAGAACTGGAAAGGCAAGGGAAGGAAAATGGAAAACAGAAAGCGTTGAAAGGCATTTTCATTGAAAGAGAGACTGACAAAATACAAACCAAAGTGAACCTGAACTTCCATTTCAAAGAACTCAATACAGAAACATGTGTTCTTGATAGCTCATTATTTCTCATACTCTTCATCTACCAGCCATTGTCAAGCTCAGTGCCTTTGGTGGACCAACCATGCAATGTAACTGAATTCCCCACAGCAAATCAAATGAAAGCAGAAAGGAACGACTCCCTCCATTCCACCTCTGCTAGGCTAATATGCTTGTTCATCTTTCATGCGTCAGATCAGATGCCAGCTCCTCCAGGAAGCCTTCTGTGATAGCCTCAGGGCCTTAAAGGGGCCTTGGCTGGGTGCTTCCAGGCTTACTTCTGCAATACCAGGTGAGATAACACTTTATTAAGAGATTCTGAAAGGTTAAAGAAATTAATAATGATTTTCCAGTTTTGTGTAGTTTTTTTTAATTGAAGAAGCTTTAATTCAAATGTTAGTTAGCTTCAAAATTCATTTTTTAAGCAGTTCTCTTTTTTTTTTTTATTGGAAAGGTGAAAGGGAGAAGGAGAGAGAGGGAGAAGGAGAGAGAGAGGGGGAGAGAGAGAGAGAGAAATCTTTATTCCACTGGTTCATTCTCCCAATGACTTTCAACAGCCAGGACTGGGCCACGTCGATTATCAGGAGCTTCACTGGGTCTCCCACATGGGTGGCAGGGGCACATTTGTAGGCAGTTGGATGAGAAATGGTGCAGCCAGGACTTGAACTAGCACCCATATGGGAAGCCGGCACTGCAAGTGGCGGCTAAAGCCACTGTGCCACAGCACCAGCCCCCAAAATTCACTTTCCTACAATTGGGCCCTGCATGTCAAGGTACATGCCATATAGTATGGTGAAGGTGCAGGAGCAGGAAAGTTGGTAAAACTTTCGAGAAACAGCAGGCAATATCTTGGGCTGATGGCAAAGGAAGCGTCACCAACAGATTGCCATGGCAGTCCACAGAAAGTCCCAGGACTTTAAATACCAAAGCAAAGAGTCTAGAATTAATCTGATAGGCAACAAGCATTCACAGAAAGGTTTTATGCAGGTGAATCAATATTATCAGAACTGCACTTTGGGAAAACTAATTTGGAGGTGATTTTTAAGAAGGAGAAACTAGAGACAGAGAAAGAAAAATAGCCTTCTGCTTAAGTAACTCAGGCAAAAGCTAATGAGGGCTTCACCCAAGGCAGTAGGGAAGGAAGGCAAAAGAGGCACAGGATAGCCACCATCTTTGCTACTGACTCCCTGAAGCATGGACTGAGAGGATCAACTGTTAAAGCAAGAGGTAAGTATACAAAGGGGTATCCTAGGAAAGTCATAAGTGAATGTCCAACCATAGATCTTTTTTTTTTTTTTTTTTTTTTTTTTTTTTTTTTTTTTTGACAGGCAGAGGGGACAGTGAGAGAGAGACAGAGAGAAAGGTCTTCCTTTTGCCATTGGTTCACCCTCCAATGGCCGCCGCGGCCGGCGTACTGCAGCCGGCGCACCACACTGATCCGATGGTAGGAGCCAGGTACTTATCCTGGTCTCCCATGGGGTGCAGGGCCCAAGCACTTGGGCCATCCTCTACTGCACTCCCTGGCCACAGCAAAGAGCTGGCCTGGAAGAGGGGCAACCGGGACAGAATCCGGCGCCCCGACTGGGACTAGAACCCGGTGTGCCGGCGCCACAGCTCACTAGGCTAATCCTCCGCCTTGCGGCGCCGGCAACCGCAAGGTGGAGGATTAGCCTAGTGAGCCGCGGCACCAGCAACCAACCATAGATCTTATGATTTTCCCATCTTAAGGAGAAAGGGTGAATTTTTCTTTCTAACTTTGTACCAGTCACTGGTAACATTTACCTGCAAATACCCACTTTTGAGCATTTCTATTGTCCAGTATAGTAATACACTGAAAGATCAAGTGACCTTGAAAAGACATCTCTTCCACATCCACCATTAAGATTAAATTTAAACTTCTAAAATTAATTTCCCCCTTCTGTGTTTAATCTTCAACTTCCTCTGGTGTCACCAGACAACAGGCCAGAGTTTGCAGGATTTATTTTTATGTATTGCCTCTTTAGGTTGCTCTAGCTGGTTTGTTTTCATCATTGGTATATAAAGAGATTGTACTGAAAGGCATCAAAATGTGAGAATTATCATGTTAAAATTATCTGCCTGAAGCTTGGTTTGCAAGTATTTATGTACTTTGTTAATCTCAGATTTGGTCCACCTATTGGTGGTCTATCTTTCAAGTGTAACTAAAATCCAACCATTCCATTTATCAACTACCCTACTGCTAACAGCACATGGGATCACCACCATCTCTCACCACAGATTAGAGCAATCTTCCCTGAGTTTGTTCTGCTTCCCTACTTACCCCCTAACTCCTAGGGCCTCTGCCACACAGCAGCCTGAGCAGTACCACTACAGTAGAAACTGGTCACATCATTCTGCGGCACAAACCTTCCAAAGTCCACTCAAATTCCCCAGAATGCTAAAGTCCTGAACTGGACCACACAACCCACAGAGTACGGCTACCACCAAATCTGACTTTATCTCCTACTACTGTGCTCTCATCTTGGCTGCAACTACACTGGCTTCCTTGCATCACAAGGCACCAAGGAGACTTGGATTCTATCCCCTTGGTTTAAGAAATCCTTCCCCAAATAGCAGCCTGGCTGATTCTCACCTTTGTATTCAGACCTGAGCTCTCAATGGATGCATTCTATCTGCTATTCATTGTTCAACTGCATGTCTACCCAGCACTCCTAATCTCTCTCACTTACCCTGCTTTCTGTCTACTGATGGAGCAGATGTTTTACTTTTGTTGATTGTTTATGACCAATCTCTCTCAAACTCAGCTCCTGAAGAACATGAATCACTGATGTGTCCCGAGCATTAAGAAGTGTGGCTCTCAACACTTGTTAATGAATGAATAAGCTTGGAACCATACAGCGGGTCATCACAAAATGTTTCTAAAATTAAACATAGAGTGAAAATACATGGAGCATATATTAGTGACCTTGATGGTTCTTAAATCAGGGCCCAATTGTCAGCAAGTGAATTTTGGGGGCCGGTGCTGTGGCACAGTGGCTTTAGCCGCCACTTGCAGTGCCGGCTTCCCATATGGGTGCTAGTTCAAGTCCTGGCTGCACCATTTCTCATCCAACTCCCTGCAAATGTGCCCCTGCCACCCATGTGGGAGACCCAGTGAAGCTCCTGATAATCGACATGGCCCAGTCCTGGCTGTTGAAAGTCATTGGGAGAATGAACCAGTGGAATAAAGATTTCTCTCTCTCTCTCTCTCTCTCTCTCTCACTCTCCACCTCTCCTTCTCCCTCTCACTCCCTTTCACCTTTCCAATAAGAAAAAAAAGAACTGTTTAAAAAAATGAATTTTGAAGCTAACTAATATTTGACTTAAAAAATTAACTTAGAAAAATACTGGGTTTGAAATGTGGCTGAAGATGGCTCCTTTTCTGCTCTGTTGTGAACATCTAGGAGCCATGGACAGTAATTTCTATAAATTATCTTTCAAAGTGAAACTTCCAGCTATTTTAAGCCTTTTGAATAAGCTTGTCATAAGCTCCACATTTCTAATTTCCTTCAAAACAAATGGATGACTTTCTCACAATCCTATGAAGCCTCTTCAAAAGAGAGAATAAAAACAAAACCTCCTCACTCAGACAAGACTCAGAGGTGTCCTTTTTCTCCTGTGGAATGTGGTTCAGCCCCTTAGACTCAAACTCCAAACTGGACTGGTAATGAGGTTTCACTGCTTCTCTTCACTCATTAACAGTTGGAACAAATGGACACTGGATTATGTCTTTTTCAAGTTTACATGCTTAGACATAATGTTCCAGAATACTATTATTCATACTACAGAGTTTCTCATCATGAAATGAAAGTTCATTTTCCATAATGATTTTCCAAAGCAAGAACTTGGCAGGGGGGATTATTTCCCCTAGGTGTCTATATCTAATTCACAGCTAGTCTGTATTATATTGAGTTAAATAATAACTTGATTCATACACTGGGTAAAAGTTACTATGATTTCTTAGTTTCATTTGTTAAAATAAAAAGCTTAAATATTATCCTAGCCAAGTGCCTTGTAAGTCTGTTTTTTTAGAAACAAGAGAAAAGAAAAACAAAATCTACCTGGAAAATGTATGAGCAGAAGGAACATATTCTGTTGCTAAGGAAAAAAACTACCCATTAAAAACTTGACTATTTTCCAATATATCTCTTCAGAAAACATTAGCCTTGGTGGCCTACAAAAAATGATCAACTTAAATCTTCAAAAATAACATTTGAATGATGATTCAGAACATTCTAAAGAATCTTCTGAGTTGTTACTTAACTCACTGGTCACCTAAACGTCCACTCATTTATCTGTTTTGAAGCAAGTAGTCCCTGAACTTCCACTGTAACATCAAGCTACTGTCATTACATCATGCAGTCGAGCCAAGACCTCTCATTTCAGAAGACAATCTGGTTGCTTTATTTTTACCAAGTAGAGTTCTAGATGCCTGACAATCCTCTCAGTAATCTGTGATAGTAGCTTCCTATTATAAAACTGAAAGTTACAGTATTTTAGAGCCAAAATAAATCAGGAAAAAAGAATTATGTTGGCAGTCACAGGGAGAGGGAATTTCTGGACGAGATGGAGAGAGGATCTATCAATTCCTTGTGTGTTACAGGTTAAAATGGGGAAGACAGACAGGAAGACACACATAGGGGAAGAGACAATGAAATAGAGACACAGAGGCAGAAGGAAAGAAACAGAGACAGAAACTTAGAAAACACACATGAGTCTATGAAATCAACAACAGGAACAGCTACTGAAGACATATTCCACACAAAGGCAATGGCTTCTTCAGCAGCAAGAAAGGGCAATCCAGCAAGAAGCTGTTAAAAGCTGGGAATCACTTCAAGATAATGATATCTCAGAAATTTCATTAAGTATGGGTGATATGGAGAAAATAAAAGTTTTTTCTAAATTCACAAAACTGATTTTAAAGAAAAGATTGCATTGAGGGAAAAGTTATATTAAGAAGGACACACAAAAATGAGTCTTGTAGTATCATATCATGTTTTCTCTGATTCATGGTAGCTAATATAGAGAGCATAAAAAACTGAATATTTAAGAATAAAATTGACATCTTATGATTTGAGTATCATTTATAACCCTTGGCTATATACCTGTGGAACAGTAGTCTTTTATTACTAACTTATTGAATGTTATATTTAGTGGAATATTAAGCCTGTTATATAAAGTAAATTGAAATTATGTTATTGCAAAAATTAAAAGAAAAAGAAAGTAAGGGAGGGAGGGAATGAAGTATCCTTATGGTCTTAGAGTTGAACTTTTGAAATACACAAAACTTGTTCTCTTCATATTAGTAAAAAAAAGTTTAAAAACTGGTATAAATTTTACAATTTTAAACTTTAAAATTTTTATATGTATCCTAATTTTAATTTTGGTTAATCATTTTTACATACAGATTTTTAGTAACATATTTAACTGACAAATACTTGTTCCTTGTCTTGGTTGTTAGCCTAATAAATTAGAACAGTGACAATTTACACCTTAAATTCAGGAACTGGCAAAACACAAACAAGGAGAAAATTTTAACACAGAGAATAGAAATTCTGGCAGAATGGGTCTGGCAGGTGAACAAGCTACCACAAACCTGTCAGACTCAGTTGTCAGTTAGCCTTCAGATGGCTAAGTGTCATGTTACAGTGGCGAGACCATACGCTGGAAAGCTACATGGGCTGGACCCTCATCTCACGCTTGCTGGGTGCTTGCCCGTGCCATTCAACATCTCTCAACCTCACTCTTCTCAAACACACATTGAAGACAGTACAGTGACTTCCTGGGGATAGGCAACGTTTTTTTAAACTCGGAAAAATGGAATTAACCACAATGAAAGTGCTGGACAAGGATGAAATACGAAAATCAAGAACATCTGTTTACAAAGAGAAGCCATGACAGGGTTAAAAAAGGGAGGGGGGAATAAGATTTGCTCACATTTAGCTGAAAAGGATGAACATACTGAATAACAAAGAAATCTTCTCCATGTACTACTGTATAAATACTGTGCACTAACCGACTGAGCCATAAATCAAAAAGAAAAAGAGGAAGAGGAGGGGGAGACAGAAACAGCAGCTAAAAATGTACAAAAGACCTAACAGATGCTTCATAAAACAAAAAACACAAATGGCAATAAATATGCAAAGATGTGTGTCCTTATTAGTAATCAGTAAAATCCAAATTAAATAATACCACTTTTCAAGGCTATTTGAGAATTAAATGATTGTATATTTCAAGTACCTTCCTGAAGTCCTGGCACACATGGGATGTAAAAGCCATAAATCTACTTCCCCAATAGGGTTTGTGATTCCTTTTCCAGAGGTCGTCACTGTAAGGTTAAAGAGCACCCAAACATGAAGCAAATCTCCAAAGTCTGAATACCCATTAGCAACCTGACCTTCCACTGGGTGCTTACAAAGCTCAGATAAAATTTAGACAACTCTCTAGTGAACATATAAACATCATTCTATATGCAATTGTTAAAGATATATTTATTTATTTGAAAGGCAGAGTTACATTACAAGATGGAGAGACAGAGACTGAGAGATCTTCCAGCTGCTGGTTTACTTCCCAAATAGCAGCAACAACACAGGGCTAGAGCAGGCTGAAACCGGAAGCCAGGAACTCCATCTGGATCTCCCACATCACATGGGTGGCAGGGGCCCAAGTACTTGGGCCATAATATGCGGCCTCCTGGGCACATTAGCAAGAAGCTGGATTGGAAGTCGAGCAACCAAGACTCAAACCAGTGTTCACATGGGATGCTGGTGTTGCAGGCAGTGGCACAGTGCCACTGTGCCACAGTGGCAGCCCCTCCATATGCAATTTTAATGCATTATCCTCCTTCCTGGCTTCCCTTCTTTCTGCCTCTCCTTTTTATGCTATTTTTTCATCTCCTTTAAATTCATTTTGCATTTATAATACATGCACCTAGGTAAGGCACTTTAAATTCTTTCTGAAGACTAGTAGGTTACAAATAAACATTATAAGACAAGCCTCTGCAAGCCGTGGCCTACCACCTAGAAGCCCTTTGCATTCCCATGAATCCTCTGAGCATGATACATCCGCAGGTCACACACAGACACGCTGAATTTGTCATCCCAGTGGGCTCTTCGGGAGAAGGCTCAAAAGTCAGCACCGTGAGAACTGCCATTGCTCTTCGGAAGGCACCTTAATTTATCCTATTCTAAAAATGTGTCAGTCAGTGTTGTGTCTACCTTCATGGGGGAAATGACTGCCACCCATGTGGTCAGTGACCACAGAGTACTTACACTGGTACCTACCAGAGGAGAGGGGGCCTCCGCAGAGTAAGGAGGGGGCGGTGACTCCACAGCTATTTCAGGATCCTCCTGTTCACTTTCACTGTAACATTCTATAACAAAAATGGAAATTCCTAATGTTTAATGCTGTTATCACTTATTCCATAATACATGAGCAGAGGTTTGCCTCCATCTGGTTATTCCAATTTCAGTCTAGTTTAGAAAGTGTGTATCTAGTGAACAATCTGGTGCAAGGAAATGAATTGCATAAGGAGAAATAAATGGCCACCTCAGAGCCTCTATGTGCAGGAAGAGGGACCAACCATAGCTCAGGGAAACACAATACGTACTCAAAGGCAGTGTGAGTCATACACTAAAAGAGTATAAAAGCAGTAGTGATTAATTTTGAACCTAGGAAACATAATGAGCTGACACTTGGCAGATAACTGAGCCATCTACATACACAAAGAAGGAAGGGAGCACTGGGTCCAGGAGCATGCAGAGCCACACGTATGGAGAGCCCTGATGGAAAAGGTAGAAAACGAAGCAGAGGGGTCAATAAGACCTTACCATGGGTGGACCTTAAATACCAGAATAAGGAGCAGTTGTATAGTTCCCTATCCCTAACATCTGCAAATACACAATAGGAACATATTTCACAAAAGAGAGGACAAGAAGATTTCATAGTATTTTGACACAACCCTTTATTGTTTTACATCAAGTTACCAGTTTCTTTTTCTAAATTTATGATCTTATGACTTTGTTATCAAAATATATGACTCCTCACTTCCAATTTTTGAGACTTACATAGCCTGAGCATTTTGGAGATAATTTCAAGTCAGTGACCCTGGCAACTTAAGACTTTCTCTTCTCAATGCTAAAGAGCAAGTGCATCATTAAGAACTACATTCCTGTAGCATTTGAACCCTGAAAGCCAAACTGAGCTAAAAATATGGCCTGTGCCCCCATCTGACCTTCAGGTTCTCACCCCAGTCTTGGGGTAATTAGTCTTGGCAAACACCTGGTGGAAATGTTAAACTCTCAGAGAGGAAACAGTGGGAAGAAAGTTGTCTAATTAGATCATGACAAGTTCATGTCTGTGAGTAAGAGTTCGGCAAGCAGGGCAATAAAACATTTGCATTGGCAATTGTTTGAGATTATCAGTGAAGCCAACAGCTGCTGAAGTGTGGGTGTAGTGTGAAATCAGAAAATCAGCCATACCCAGTCTGGGAAACTCTATTCTGTGTTGGTGGGACTGTGTGAATATGTCTGTCTCTACATATTTTCAGATAATTTTAAATGTCAAAATATGTTTCATTGGGATCAGACTATATATAGAACTTGACATTGTTTTTTCATCTGTTCTAATATTCTTACTAAATTTTCGGAAATTTAAAATAGAACATACCTTCATCCTTTGTAGTAGATTCACGATGGATTACGGCTAATCCAAGTTTATTTAACCACCTAAAATTCAAATAGAATGTAAATATCTGACTAAAGAGATTGGCCCCTATCTAGTCACCCTTCCCATAGACCCTGAAGGAGTGTCTTGTGCAGAATTTGTAATGAGATAAAGTCATAAATCTGTCAGTCTGAACATTTCCCAAAACAGCATAAGTTTGTGGCATCAAAACCTAAGGTCTCTGGTTTAACTTAATAAAGGCCCTCCTTACTCAGGATAGCCTGTCCAAGTGAGATGGCACATTATTCACTGGGTTAGTGTGGATGTCAAAGCAGCTATCTGAAACATCTGAACAAACATATCTTCTGTAACTCTGCATTTGAGATTTTAGCAACCATCAAAACCTTTATCAAATAATCTAATAACTTGGCAATTGAATTTCCATCACTCTAATTCTTTTTTAAACCTGTTTATTTTTAATTTGAAAGACAGAAAGACAGGGAGTGAGACAAAGACAAAGACAAAGACAAATAAAGAAATCTTCCACTCTTGGTTCAGTCCCCAGATGTCTGCAGCAGCTAGGGTTGGGCCAAAGCCAGGAGCCCTGAACTCAATCAGCATTTCCCACATGGGCATCAGGGACCCAAGGATCTGAACCATTGCCTTCTGTTTCCCAGGGTGTGCATCAGGAGGAAGCTAGAACCTGACGCAGAACCAGGACTTGAACCCAGGCACTCTGAAATGAGATGCAGACATCCCAAATAGCATTTTCACTGCTGGGCCACAAATTTTTAATAATGATAGTTTATTTCAGAAAAACAAAGACCATCTGTTTAATTACTAGGAATATTTTTATGCCAATATGAAAAAGATCTGGCTAGATCTTCTTTAACTAGGTCTTCCTTAAGAAGGGGAATTTTTAATTCTTTGAAGAATTTTAGGTAAAATAAAAATTGACTATGTCTTGCCTTTGTTGATGTACCATTTTATTGAAAATGAATTTAAGTTAAGTATCAATAAGAAAAATTGAACTAGATAAACATTGAGGAATTTAAACCTGGCTTGGTCTTTTTACTAGTGTAGTTCCTTTACAAAGGCTTAGTTTGGAACACATTTTTTAAAATACAGTTTTAAAAAATAATGCATAATTTTATCTATCATGATCCCTAGCTATATATTCAATCTTTTAATTACTTAAAACTAAGTAGTCTTTAAAGTTACTTAAAGGTAAAGTGTTGAGGCTGGCACTGTGGTGTAGCGGGTAAAGCCGCCACCTGCAGTGCCGGCATCCCATATGGGTGCCAGTTCAAGTCCCAGCTGCTCTACTTCCTAGCCAGCTCTCTGTTATGGCCTGGGAAAGCAGTAAAACACAGCCCAAATTCTTGTGCCCCTGCACCTGTGTGGGAGAACCAGAAGAAGCTCCTGCCTCCTGGCTTCGGATCGGGGCAGCTCTGGCCGTTATGGCCAATTGGGGAGTGAACCAGCAGATGGAAGACCTCTTTCTCTCTCTGCCTCTCCTTCTCTCTCTATGTAACTCTTTCAAATAAATAAATAAATCTTAATTTTAAAAAAGGTAAAGTGTTGTTTTGAGGTGTTAAAAATCTAGGTGATTTATTTCCCACTTATTTATAGTTTTCTGTAGCTTTTTAAATACTCCATATTGTGCATTCTTTTCTCTTTTTTTTTTTTTTTTTGAGCATTTAATAGTAGCCAAATAAATCAACAATAATATTATACATTTTTGTCAATTCATTTATACTTTCATTTCTTCAGGTTCTGCCACATCACATGAACTCTGGCATGCAACGCTGACATAATGATGTAAGTATTGCACATTCCCAAGTCTACAATTGTCAATGATTCAGCAATCCTATCCAACCTTCAACATGCCAGTGTTTTGCTGTGCCCATTATTTTTTACAGACAAAATGTATTTGATTTTTAAAATTAAACAAAATAAAAATCTCTCCAAGAAGGAGGGTGAACCACAGTCTCCTTTAAGAAAGTCTCTTAACCACCATGACAAACATGAGTTCTCTAATGACTATTTAAGAAGTACCAGGGCCCAGGAACCCAAAAGTGTTTTTCAAGTCCTGGTAAAATAACAGACAAAACAAAGAAACAGAAAATCAAACACATACACACAAATACAATTGCTAATAAACACACTGAAAATATCCTTAGCCTCAATAGCATCTTGGGGAATGCATGTTTAAACACAGGAAACAATTTTTCTCCACTAGACTGGCAAAAATTTAAAATATTGTTGGGGTTGATACTGTGGTACAGCAAGTTTAGCCACCACCCACAATAATGGCATCCTGTAAGAGCACTGGTTGAGTCTGGCTGCTCCACGTTCTATCTGACTTTCTGCTAATGTGTATAGGAAAGCAGTGGAAGATGGCCCAAGTGGTTGGACCCCTACTACACACAAAGGAGACCTGGACAGAGTTTCTGGCTCCTGTCCTCAGCCTGGCCCAGCCTTGGCTATTATGGTCAATTGAGAAGTGAACTCTCTCTCTCTCTTCTTGTGTTTGTGTGTGTGTGAGTGTGTCTCCCCCATTCTTCCCTCTAACTCTGCCTTTCATTTAAATAAATAAATCTTCAAAAAATATTAATTTTTGGTACCTACAAGGAAATAGAAAATGGGCATTCATATCCTTTGTGGAGTTGAACATGAAAATAAGTATAGCCAATTTTGAGCAGGTAATTCATACTGTTATTAAAAATTTAAATACCCATCCCTTTCACCCAACAATTAAAATTGTAAATTCTATCGTTTAAAACACATCTTCATGTACATAAATAAAGTGGGAGAATGTTAAGTGCCAACAGGCTGGGAATGACAAAATGAAAAAGAAAAAAAATGAGAAAATATAATTATCCATTAATTTAAAAAATGGATAAATAAATTTTGACACTGATTCTATTGATACTGTGTAACAAAGAAGCCAATAAAAGGTTTAAGATGGAAAGATACTTTGTAATGATGTAGAAAATTTGTAACAAATTACTGTTCACTAGACAGTAATATAGAACATTGTGTTTGCTTTGTTCTAATGTACTTCTAAAACTGTAGAGTTGGCTGGCGCTGGGGCTCAACAGGCTAATCCTCCGCCTTGCGGCACCGGCACACCGGGTTCTAGTCCCAGTCGGGACGCCGGATTCTGTCCCGGTTGCTCCTCTTCCAGGCCAGCTCTCTGCTGTGCCCCGGGAGTGCAGTGGAGGATGGCCCAAGTCCTTGGCCTTGCACCTACATGGAAGACCAGGAGAAGCACCTGGCTCCTGGCTTTAGATCAGCGCGGTGTGCTGGCCACAGCGCGCCAGCCACAGCAGCCATTGGAGGGTGAACCAACGGAAAAAGGAAGACCTTTCTCTCTGTCTCTCTCTCTCTTTCACTGTCCACTCTGCCTGTCAAAAACAAACAAACTGTAGAGTGGTGTGTGTGCATGAATTGACTTCATTGTAAAGTCTCATGAAGGATATACACCACACTGCTAAAAGTGGTAATTTCTACAAGAAGTTAACTTGGAAGGGGAGGGCTGGGGTGTGGGAAGTTTTCTTGTTTTCTACTTCCATTTTATTTAACAGTCTTATAAGAATATGTTTCATGTATTATTTAACTCAAAGAAACATTTACAGGTACATTTTAAAACACTGATTAGGCAAACATATTCAATTTAATACTTTACTTTTAAAAATAGCAATTTTTAGCATTTGCCTGCTTTCATAATCAAATATGCCACCCCCACCCTTAAGAAAGCATCTGAGAGTGAAATGGACAATATCCAAAATTAAAAAACAAAATGTAGACAAAAAAATTTTTGAATTAAGAATGCCTGATGGGACCAGCTCTGTGGCATAGTGAGTAAAGCCACCACCTGCAGTGCTGTCATCCCATATGAGTGCCAGTTCAAGTCCTGGCTGCTCCACTTCCAATCCAACTCTCTGCTATGGCCTGGGAAAGCAGTAGAGGATGCCCCAAGTCCTTGAGCCCCTGAACCCATGTGAGAGATCCAGAGGAGGCTCCTGGCTCCTGGTTTCAGATCAGTTCAGCTCCAACCATTGTGGCCATTTTTAGGGAATGAACCAGCAGGTAGAAGACCTTTCTCTCTCTCTCTCTCTCTCTCTCTCTCTCTGCCTCTGCCTCTCTGCAACTCTTCCATTCGAATAAATAAATAAATATTTTAAAAAAAGAAATGCCTGAAATAAGGCCAATTCTAAGTTTATTTCCCCAACACAGAATTAAAGAAAAATGGAAGAATATTGACAATAACAAAGTTTCCTCTCAGCCCTTATCCACACTCGAGCCCCCTTGTTTTTTTCTTTTGCCACCATTATCACGTGCTATGAAAAAAAACGATTGCTCAGACTCTTATTTGAATGCTTTCCTTCTAGGAGTCACTGGTTTAGAGCACCTTTTTTGCTAAGACCTTCTTTTTTAGACATCATGACTGCAGGAAAACTTCTATTTGTGGCTAAATGGACGGATGCACGAGAGAACTTATATTTATAGAAAAGAAGATGACAGATGTTTCCTGGGAGTTTGTTGTATATTAACTTGATCTGAAGGTGTGTGTTGGAGAGATACAAGTGTTAAGACATAAATGTACAAAACAAGAGCATTCTTCCCACAAACAACGTCTGAGAAAGGCAGCTATCCCCAGACTTTGCTTAGAAACTCTTTCATTACCCTTAATTACTATCCCTGTACTTAAAAAAAGTTTGAGAGAGAGAAAGACACAATGCTCCCATCAGCTGGTTCACCCCTAAATGCCCTCAATGGCCAGGGCTGGGCCATGGTCAGGCTGAAATGAAAGCCACAAAACAGAAACTTAATCGGACTCCCATGTGGGTGGCAGGGAACCAATTACTTGAGCCATCACCAGCCGCCTCCAAGTCTGGCATCTGTAGCCAGAGGCAGGTATTAAACTCATCACACAAAATGCCACACTCTCTCCCCTTACACTACTACATCTCAACAAGGAATTCATAGATGGATCACTTGCTTCTTTAACAGACCATATCACTAAGAAAGGAAGATCTTCAGGTGTAACTGCAAAATATAAATCTCATCCACATAATGTATGGGAAAGTGAAAAAGTTAATCTGGCAGCCAAGAGAACTCTACCATGTTGGCTATTAGAAAAATCATCTTCACAATGCAAAATTTCAAAACTGGTAATAAAATTATAGAAAATTATGTTATACTCAGGCATGTAGACCAATGAACCATTTACCTATGAAGGAGCTGCCAGGAAACTTTCTGGTGGAAAGTTCACTGAGAGATTTAAAAACATGGGAAACCTGGGGGTCAAAATGCTTGAAGTTCAAATTTCAATTCACATCCTTGTTTGTAGACCAGAAATATAAGACTAACAGAATTTCAAGTGAAAATTAACAAATTTAAGCATAACAGCATACACAGGCAATGAGATCTTGACTTTGAAAATGCAACCACAGGATACAGTCAGTATGTAATATCTAGAGCTAATACTCAGGCCACTATACTCGCCATTAGAAAGTACCTGTGAAGGGAGAACTGAAGATAAGTGGTCTGGAAATGCAAACAAAACCTCCAGAGATGGGGGCTGCAGCAGCAGGGGGCAGGAGCAGCCGAGACCCATGGAAGGGTCTCTCACAATTTCACTGGTTTAAAAATGCATTTTACTGTGTGAGCAGAGTGTTCACTAGTAACAAAACACTTAGGAACCATTAATTGTCTGGTATTCTCAGTCTCACTCCCTGCTTGCTGTTGAGAACTACTGTGAAAGGATCAGCTCCAGGAGGGGTGTGGAGGATGGTGATGGGAAGGGAGTGTGGTATGGGGTCACAAGGTGTAGCTAGTGGGAGAAGCAGGGGAAAGGCTCATGGGGCTTCCCTGATAGCTCAGCTGTATGTGACACTCAGCATCACAGGGCTCCCAGTGCTGTTGGGCAGGGCCTCACACCTCCCCACACACCACCTACACCGGCAACGGTTTGCTCATCAGCAGGATTCAGTGACCCATGCAAATAAGTTAAGACTCTGTGAAGCATTTCAAGTCTTTTTGCTGTGTCTACTCTAACTGTTCTCAAATGTCTCAAATGCTGGCGAAAGCCTAAGGAACATGTTAACATCAGAAATATCACAGGAACAATTCTAAGTAAGTCAAAGACGTGTGTGGAAGGCTCAGTTGTCAATTCCTTGCCTGGTTATGTCTAACTCAGTGTTTCCCAACTTTGTGCCCTGCCAGAGCAGATGCGTGAGGAGATAAGCACAGAGGACGGATAAGCTTGCTTCTAGCTGCCGGGATGTCCTGTAAGAACTTCTGTGTGTGTGAGTATGTTTGGCAAAAAGCAGCTGGTTTCTCTCTCTTTAAGCTGCTAAAACAAGAGGCCAAAGGGACATTGCATAGGGTAGACTGGTAAGGAAATCATCATGCATAAATAAAATAGATTAATCTATAGCTTTATGACTGGAAGAGGTATGTCTTTTTAACTACTGTCCAACATCTACTAAAATGGGACACAGAGTAAGTGGTCCATAAACATATTCTAATTGTTATGTGAAGGTAAAAAGAGACACTAAGAACTCCAAGAATTAAGCTTAAATTAAATGAAAGGCCCTCTGATGCCTGAAGGCCTCAGCTTCAGCCTCATTCAAAAATAGCCACTATGGCCACACTAGTGATGTTAATCAGGAGTGGATGGCACAGGGTAGGCAGACCTCAACATAAATAGTCCAAGCAAGCAGAAAATGATAGGGATGTAAAATTTCAAGGTAGATGCTCTCTCAGCAAGGGCATTTTGCAAAATGTTCAGGATGAGATTTGGAGAGGTGATTAATACCTGAATCACCAGGATAATCACACAGCTCACGTTAAATGCTACAGAGGTATTTTGCATTTAGCATTCTGAAAGCTACAAGATCAATTACAAAAGAAAGTCTTTCTTCTTGTGATGCTGATTCTCATTCTAACGTTGTCTTATGATTTCTGTCTACTCTTTGCTCAACTTTGAAGAATTTTACAACTAATCTTCCTACATTGCTATCTTGATGTATGCTGTGTTCCAAAACGCTTCCAAATACTAAAGAAAGGAAGACTTTCTAGTTGCTAAATATTTTAATCCTTAAAGTAAAATGAATAAATAAAAAACAATTGATATGAAAAAATGCTCAAAATTCCATTGCATGGCTAAAGTAAATCTATTCCCCAAAAGAATTGGATTTTTCAATTTCCTCTACTTACACATTCATTTCCTGCAAATTCTCAGCTGCAAAATAAAAAGTCTTGATCTGTGGATGGCTGATTCTAAATGCACTTGAAAAGAGAAAAACACAAACAGATTAGAAATCAGTATCAGATCGGAAAGTAAATGAGTCAAATACCAGCATTGTAAATTCATCTCCTTTCTTGTAAATTTACAAAAAATAACTTAGCCACCTTAAATAGCTATTGTTTAGTCCTTATTTCTTATAAGGCACTGAGGGTCAGTTTATCATGTCAGAATATCTAAAGCAGGACTAAGTTAAAGCCAGTCAAGAGTTTTCATTGAAAACAGATGGAAAATCCTTGTTAACTGCATTGCCATAAAGATACAATAAATTAAAAATTTAGAGTGACAGATACGCCAGTTCAGCATATTGAGATCAGCTCGTCCACACTAAGTATGCACTCAAGCTCAATTACCTATAGGGAGAATTTGTTTATAGGAGTATATTCAGGAATGGAACTTCCACACTGTGACAACATATCAAAAACGTTATCCAAGGCACTCTTTATTAGTAAAGGAAAAATGTAATGTAGAGTTTAGTTTAAAGGAAAGTATAAAATATTAAAGATGACAAAGTGTTGATACTTGACTATTTAAAATGGAAGTCTGCAGTACAAGCCAAGTTTTCCTAAACAACCAGTTAAAACAATAAGGATCAACACCTCTGTGCATCTCTGGACACATACAGCTCGGTGAGGCAAAAACTAAAAGCTGACTCCAGTTTGTTAATTTTCTTAGAAGAAAACAATCAGTTGTGGCAACTAGTAACAAAAGTCGATAGGGACAGGTCTGGCGCTGTGATGCAGCGGATTAATGCGCTGGCCTGAAGCGCTGGCATCCCATATGGGCGCTGGTTCGAGACCCAGCTGCTCTACTTCTGATCCAGCTCTCTGCTATGGCCTGAGAAAGCAGTGGAAGATGGCTCAAGTCCTTGGGCCCATGCACCCATGTGGGAGACCCGGAAGAAACGCCTGGCTCCTAGCTTTGGATCGGCGGAGCTCCAGCCTTTGCACCCAATTGGGGAATGAACCAGTGGATGAAAGACTTCTCTCTCTCTCTCTCTGTCTCTCTCTCTCTGCCTCTCCACTCTTTGTGTAACTCTGACTTTCAAATAAATAAAAATAAATCTTTTTTAAAAAAAGGCAATAGGGAAATACTCCTTTCTGATAAGATTGGGAAAAAAATGTCAAAGGTAGAAGAAGGGATAAAACAAATGAAAAATGTTTCATATGCAAAGCATAGTAGGAGGCTATCATATATAGAGGACTTGGCTGGGCGTCTGGATGCCTGGGTTCAGAGCCAGCTCCCCTGGAAGCACTAGGAAGGTTACCCTCTGTAGGCTGTTTCCTTCTCAGCAGTATAAGGACCATGAATTTGCTTCCTCTTGGTTCTCAATTCTCTTGGATTTCAATTATACCAGAATATAATCTCCATGCTTAAGACATCTAAGAATTAAATCCCAAGGGTGCCATTAACAATTCTGTGAACTAAGAAAGAGAAATTGGTCATGCAATCATATCTGAAACTGGTGAGTCCTGTTTAATCCATTTCTTCTCTTTATAAGGACAAAACCTTGACATCTGACCCCCCTGCCAGTTCTGGGTGGGAGCTTGTGTTTTATTCCCTCACAGACACAGCCATCAACAACATTCCATGCCAATGTTTCATGAGGGTTTTAAAATCCATCTGCTCCACAAAATGAAATTGCAGGAAATGAGTGGTTAAATGTTTCTATTACCACTTAGGTTGCCAATCTATAATGCTCGAAATTCTCAGGTTTCTGGATATTACCTTTACTCATTTCCAAATCTGCATATCTCTCTATGAACATTTAAAATGGAGAGTGTCCTGGCTCAGAGTTTTGTGGAGGATGAGAGACAACTTACTGTTTTTTCTTGCATTCGGATGCTCTTTCTATGGTGAAATCAGGCAGATTGACAAATCCATCAGCTTTCTCTGCCTGAAACAAATGCAGTCCACAAACAATAATAAATGCATCAATCCTAGCAACTAGTTTATAAGATCATAAACACATACTAGAGATTGTATGAAATAACAGAGACTCAAACAACATCTCCCTGAATCAACATTAATTAACCACAAGCCTATCCCAGACACATAGTTTGTGAGAGAAATTAATATTCTCTTGATAATTCACCCCAAATCTCTCCATGAGCCATAACATAACACAGATTAAGGATGGTCAACATATGGCAAACATAGGGCCTGCCCCTACCCCCTTATAGTTTCATGGAAAATATAACTAACCCATACGATCCCTACTTTTGTGGAGCCCACAGGCATCCTGGCATTGTTCTCATCCTAATACTCCAGTTAACTATAAAAATATAAAGTAAAACCTCATTGGTACTCCTTATGCAGTGGACAGAGCCCTGACTCTGTCAGCAAATCCACATCCCTATCATGGGTCTACCACTTACTGGTTGTTATGACACAGATGAACTCAGATAAATAAAACACTCAGACACTCAACAAATATTATTTACTCTCTCAAATCTGAAGGCAGAGCCTTGATTAAATCACAGAGCCACAACTAACAGAATCTCAACTTCATGATCAATTCCCACAAAGGACAGATCATGGGGAGGTTTGGAGGGGTAGTATAACACATTTGAGGACATAGAATGACTGTTGCCAAAACTATCATAGGAAATACAATCACACTCCCATCTTTCTAGGAACTGTTGCTTTAAGATGTATTTGCTTATTTGAATGGCAGAGTTTCACGGAGAGAGAGACAAATCTTCCATCCACTGGTCATCTCCAAATGGCCAAATACACAGGACTGGGTCAGGGTGAAGCCAGGAGCCAAGAGCTTTTTCTGGGTCTCCCATGTGGGTGGCAGGGTCTCAAGTATTTGGACCATATTCTGATGCTTTTCCAGACACATCAGCAGGGTGCTGGATTGGAAGTGTGGCAGCCGGGACTCAAACTGGTATTCATATGGGATGTTGGTGTCACAGGTGTTGGCTTTACCCACCATGCCACAATGCTGCCCCCTAAGAATTTCTTAATCTGTGCTTTATGAATGAAGCTTAACTGAGCCACTACGCTAAACTATTTCTCCCAAGCAAAACAAATCTTTCATCTACACTGGCATTTCTGAGTAGAAAAATTTCTGAGTAGTCCACAAGATTCAACATAAGTAAGTCAGGGGTCATAGGGCGAGGAATAAAATGGTTTCTGCAATACAATGCTAATTTTGAAAGCTGGCTAGCTATTAAATTAGAGCCATGGGTGCTCTTCGATCATTTCTGCATTCTATGTCTCTCTCCTGTATTGCCAACTGGTGAGCAACCTGCAATCCTTCTCCAAAAAAATTAAACTCTGAGATATCATCCCTATGCCCATCTCTCTGCTAAGTGATTCAATTTACCCAAGTCATTCAACTGAAATATCTTATAAGATTCAAAACTCAGTCCTAACGGGTACTTCTGTCTTAAAAAGGATATATGTATAACATATATGTGTGCATACTGAGTGAATATATAGTTATTCACACACATACATGTACATGGGGCTTTCAGAAAGTTCATGGGCATGCATGTTATGAAAAATTATGCATGGATTTCATTTTTTGTTCTAAAATAAACTTATCTTTTAATTCCATTTTAAAAAAATTTAAAATACCTTCATATGTATCCTCATGTATGTGTGGATGTATGTGTGTATGTGTGTGTGTGTGTGTGTATACTAAACTTACCTACTGATTTTCCATTTAGTCCTGGATAGTAATTTCACAAATCCTATCTCACAGAAAATATAAAGTGTTTGAAGAGTGTAGATTATATTGTCTACCTTTTGTATAATGTACCATGTTTGGTATGGGTTCTCAATTAGCAACAGGTAAAAGTATAATTTTGAAAAAGTATGCTTTTTCAAACAATTCTACTTCTAGATATATACCCCCCAAATTGAAACCAGACACTCAGCCAGGTGTACGTTCACAGAAGCACTAGTCACAACAGTCAAAAGGTGAGAACACCTGAATATCATCAACAGATGAATGAGTAAACAAATTGTCCTACTTCCACCCAATAAACTACTATTCAACCAAGAAAAAACGAGGTACTGGTACATGTTACATGATGAACTTCAAAAAAATCATGTGAAGTGAAAGAAACCAGACACAAAATGTCATACACTATATGATGCGAGTTATATGATATACCCAGAGTGGGAAATCGATACAGACAGAACATGGATTGGAAGTTACTAGGAGCTGAAAAAAGAGGGGAAGGAGGAGAAACTGCTCAAACGACCTGGAGTTCCCTTTTGGTGTGAAGAAAATGTTTTGGAACTAAATGGAGGAGGTGGTTGCACAATACCCCAAATGCACTAAATGCCATTGGACTGCTTACTTTAAATTAGTTAGATTTGTATTATGCAACTTTCATCTCAATTTTAAAAATTTATGTTAGGCTAAAGTACTCTTATGTAAATTCCCATAACGGATTTAGAAAGAAAATATTATAGTCAATCTTTGTTTCCTCTTCCCACTCCTTGCTAAGCTCATTGTTCCAGACAAACTATAGATACCATGAACCCCAGTGACTTCCATGTTACTAACCCCCATCTACCCATTTGAGTCCTCACTTGAAGGGACTCTGGTAACTGTTACTACGGCCCATCCATTCCTCTTGAAATTTCCTATCTTGCCTTTTCCGACAACACATTACTGGCACACTTCTTTTCCTCTGACTACCACTTGCTGCCTTATGGAGCCTTCTTACCATGTCTATTTCTAAAATGGAAGGGTTCCCTAGTGTTCTGTCCATTCTAGGGCTTTCTAGTAGTGACAAATAAAAACCAAATTCATTATCTGACCCCAAGACATATCTGCTCCTCTGTCTCCTGTGTTCTCTACTATAATGAACCATACTAATTTCTATTTAGTTGCCAAAAAAAAGGCAGTCTTGAGACATCTCTGACACTTGTATGCCCTCCTCAGCACCCAGGCAAGTATACCGAAGGTAGTATCATTGATCTGTCTGCCACAGGGCTTCTTCAGTCTGTTATCTACCACCTCCCTGCTGGTCACCATTAACCTCCTGAATTACTGCAAAAGTTTTTGAAACTGTTCCCTTTCTCCCTAATTCTCTCCTCTCATCCAATTTAGTGTTCAAATCACAGGCATTTCAGTTTACATCATGAACATTTTTCATGTCACTTCTCTAATTAAAACTCTGCATGGCTCCCAATTGCCTTTGGATAAAGTCTAAATGCCTTAGCCAAGTACAAAAGCTCTTTATGATCAAGCTTGATTAATTCCACAATTTCATCGTCTCTAATGTCCCAGTCTCCTAGTCAACCAAAACAAACAGAAAAAACTTAAACAAAAAAATAAAACGATACTTACATGAGGCTGAATTAGAATGGACAACCCAATTTATATCACAAGAAGTCTCTAGACAATTTATTTGTAGCACAAGAAGTCCATCTCAAGTGATAATGACACAAGTAGCAATCAACAAAAATAAAACACGTATGTATATATATATATATATAGATATTTTACTAATATTTTTATTCATTTAAAATATATCAATATAAAACATAAGTTGTAATTTGGGCAGTCTTTTTCTGCATAACTGAAATGCCTGAGATTCCCTCATATAAAAGACCAAATAAATTTGAATAAAGATACCTTATCATTATCATTCTCCCCCACAGTGAATCTTCCCTTTATATGGAAAGACTTTTTTTCATTATTTTGAATACATTTGAACTGTATTCAAAAATCACAAATAACTGCTAAAATTGGTCCTTGCTTATTTGACTTACAAAAATGACTCAACAAGGCTGGCGCCACAGCTCAATAGGCTAATCCTCCACCTGCGGCGCCGGCACACCAGGTTCTAGTCCCAGTCGGGGCGCCGGATTCTGTCCCGGTTGCTCCTCTTCCAGTCCAGCTCTCTGCTGTGCCCCGGGAAGGCAGTGGAGGATGGCCCAGGTGCTTGGGGCCTGCACCCACATAGGGGACCAGGAGGAAGCACCTGGCTCCTGGCTTTGGATCAGCAAAGTGTGCCGGCCACAGTGGCCATTGGAGGGTGAACCAACGGTAAAGGAAGACCTTTCTCTCAATCTCTCCCTTTCTCGCTGTCTAACTCTGCCTGTCAAAAAAAAAAAATGACTCAACAGTGACAGTCACAGGGGGCAAACTTTGAGAGAATAGTAGTTTCCTTCTCTGTTTCCTCCTACTTCTCCTCAGATTGCTCCTTGCCTATTACACTAACTAAAATAATTTTCTTAAATAGTATACATACTCTTCAATGATTTTTAACTTTCTAAAAAGTCACTGGAAACTTTTGCATTGGTACTTGCATGCTTTCCTCTGAATTTTTATGTGATTAAAGAAAAGATTGTCTTGCAACAGGTATCAGACTGTCTTTTGGCCATTGTCTAGTCTTAAATCCTGAAGCATATAACAGCTTCGTTTGTCATGCTGATCCGCAGTCTCAGAGGTCTTCCTCCCCACAACTCAGCATCCCCTTTCCCTGCACCTCTGCCTTTAACCCTCTCAATGCGATGTCATGTGCTGTTGTGGTCACTAGGCAGCACTAAACAAACATTTTTATCAAAACAGTGCTAAAACGTCAGGAGGAGAAAAAGGTCGTTGCCTATATTTCTTGTGTCATGAGTTACTTGCATTTACATGTGCCTGGAACGTTTGCTCTTATTTACCTCTAGGAATTTACACTCTCATTTATTCAACAGATATTTATAGGGTACCCTCTGTGAATCAGGCACTGTGTCAGACATATGGGGCAGAGCCAAGGACAAATGAGAGAGCTCTGCTGTTAGGGAAATGAGACAACAATTCCACATGAAAACACACAAATTACACAGAGTGCTGTATGCCACAACTGTTATGGAAAAAAGTAAAACTGATCCCCAGTAAAGCGGTTCTGAGAAATGGGCAGAACAGGTTGCCCGGTGGACCTACAATTCCCCTCCTACTCCATTCCCCCATAAAAGTTCCCAGGATTCAGTTCAGGTGTGAATATCTCCTAAATTTTCCCCTGCCCCCCAGGCCTGTAATAGGTATCTTCCTGTTTGCTACCAACACTCAGAATTCTCTCATTGTAGTTATTCAGATAACTGCCTGCATCTCTAAAGACTACTTTGAAGAAAATAATTCTCTTACTTATGTACTATTTATGTATAAAGTAGGTCTTCAATAGGTGTGGAATAAACAGTTTTATGAATAAATGAATGATAGTGCCATTATCCTGGGACTGGCACTGTGGCATACCGGCTGCTCCACTTCAGATCCAGCTCCCTGCTAATAGACCTGGGAAAGCAGCAAAAGATGGCCCAAGTCCTTTGGCCCCTGAACCCATGTGGAAGACCCAGAAGAAGCTCCTGGCTCCTGGATTTGGATTGGCCCAGCTCCAGCCTTTGCAGCCATTTGGGGAGTGAACCAGCAGATGGAAGATATTTCTCTCTCTCTCTCTTTCTCTCTGTCTCTCTCTCCCTCCCTCCCTCCCTCCCTCCCTTCCTCTCTCCTTCTCTCTCTCTCCTCCCCTCCACCTTTCATATAATAAAATTTTTTAAAAAATGGTAGATAGCAACATTATCCTTTTACTCCAAAAATAATGAAAGCACTAAGATTAGAAGTCAATTTGGAAAGCAGGTTATAAAAAATATTAACATGTAATTACCACTGAACCCAGCAATTCCATGCCTAGGTATCTACCCAAGAGAAATAAAAGCATATGCCCACGCAAAAATTTGCATGCAAATATTTATAGCAGCACTATTCATAATAGCCCCAAACTGGAAACAATCTAACTGTCCATCAACTGGTAAATAGAGCGACATATTCATACAATAGAGTACTATTTAATAATAAAAATAATCAAAGTACCAACACGAGTTAAAGCATGGGTAAGCTATGAAAACATTATATTAGTGAAAATCAGATACTACATAGGATCGCAAATTCCATTTGTATGGAATATACACAGGTAGTAAGTGCAAATGTGCTTCCCGGGGGTGGAATGGAGATTAACCGCAAATGGGCAAGAAGCATCTTAGCAGTAAGATGAAATGCCCTAAAACTGAATTATTACAATGCTTAATCACTCAGTAAATCCATCAAAATCATTAAATAGTAAATTTAAACAGGGCAAATTTTATGATTCATGAAATGTACCTGAAGAAAACCATCTAACCATCTTTTTTTTAAAATTTATCTATTTATTTGAAAGAGCTACAGAGAGAGAGGGAGAGACAGAGAGATCCTCTATTCACTCAGTTTCATTCCCTAGCTGGCCACAGTGGCCAGGGCTGACCCAGGCTGAAACCAGGAGCCAGAAGCCTCCTCTCCATCTCCCACATGGGTGGCAGCGTCCCAAACACTTGGGCCATCCTCCGCTGCTCCTCCCAGGCCACTGGAAGGCAGCTGGATCAGAAGTGGAGAAGCTGGGACACAAACCAGAGCCCATATGGGATGCAGGCATTGCAAGCAGCGGGTTTACCCACTACACCACAAAGCCGGTTACCAACAGAGCCATCTTTGAAAACACAAGATGCAGGCAAATTTTTGGGAAATAAAAACTATGGATGAAAAGTTCCTCTTATTTGACATTCAGTAAGACCTGGAAGAAGGCACAAAACAAAGCCTCTAATAGTTGATTTATGACTTAACACAATCTGTCCAAATTTCAGACACAAAGTTGAGTTAGTATTTCTAATAGCCAATGGTTTAAGTTAATTATGATTTCATTTGGGTTATAGAGATTTTACAGAGATAAATATTTTATAAAAGCCTTGACACAATTTATATATTTTTTTAAAAATTAACTAAATAGGACATCAGATTTTAATATTTAAATGGCAGAGCACAGAGGTTTTTTGAGCAGTGAAAATACCCCATTTTTACACCAGTGGATACAGGTTGTTATGCCTTTGACCACAGCCTGAGAATGTACAGCATCAAGTGAACCCTCTTGTACCCTCTGGGTGTTGACAATATCTTCATAGAGAGTCGCCGACTGCAGCAAACACATCCTTTGCTGGAGGTGTGGATAATGACAGAAACTGTACCTGTGTAAGTGTAGGGAGCAAACAGGAAATCTCTGTATCTTCCCTTCAATGGTGCCATGAATCTAAGGCTGTTCTATAAAATAAAGGCTTTTATGAAAGTAATGAAAATAGGGCATTAGATGGTAATATTTACACAAAAAATAATGACAAAGTTTAGCTTTTTGACACCATGTGTACCGTGTAAAATAGACAAAGTACTTCTTAAGTAGCTACAGAGGTGAGGAAGGCAGGACAGAGCTCAAGAAAGAGTCATGTATAACACTTAAAGGCTAAGTAGGTCAAAGAAGACAGATCAGAAACAAATTACCAGTAATAAAGGAAATTATTATGTGTGTCATGGTTAAAAATACAAGCATCGTTATCTCTGTTTTCAGTGGAACCATATTTCCTTGATTCTAAGAGAACTGATTTTGTTGCCCTTCAATAATTTTGCAAATGGCACCTTAGAATTTACACATCCTCTTATTTTCATGTGAGCATTTTCTCCCAAAGCCTGCTATTAAGAAAATTATAAACTATAACCCTTAAAATAAATAATATCCTAAATGTGAGGAAAAACAGTTTTAAAAAACAAAGACTTCTTTGTAATATGCTATTGTGTTTACAAATGAATATGGATTTAAAATTTTTGGAATTACTTTAAATCAATTTAAGTGAAGTTATCCAGTGAATTTCAGAATCGAAAAAATCTGCGAAACTCTTGAATTCCCCAAATAAGTCTGCATTTTCTCAATTCTGCAGTGAGAATTCCAGCATGTGCGAAACAGATGTGATCTAAAGTCTAAGCAGAGTGGCTCATTCCCATGCCACCTTGAACCAGTTGGCACTAAATTCTCATGGTACACACAGGCTTGCAACCACTGGAGAAATATGCATTTTGTTCTCTAAAGATAAGCTGAAAGTAAACTGAGTTGAGGCAAACTCAAATAAAATTTATTGTTAAACTTCAAGTTCCACAGAGGAGTCATGCTCATACATTGCTGGTGGTAACATAAAATAGAACCCAGTGAAAGAAAATTAGATGATAACTAGCAAAAATGCCTTATCTTTTAGACCAGAAAAATACTGCTTCCAGGATCAAAAATACATCTTTGAAAACATGTACATTATCCCTCTTAGTAGTTTTTTTTATCTGTTCTACTTAATATGACTGGTTTAGATCTGTAATTGATGCACAGTTATTCTTAAGTGTTGAAAATTAACTGAAATGTGATCCCTGTTGAACATGGTGGTGGGAATGGGAGAGGGAAGAGATGTATAATTTGGGACATGCTCAGGCTGACTTGCCCCAAGTGGTGGAGTTGGAAGCATACCAGGGGATTCCAATTCAATCCCATCGAGGTGGCATGTACCAATGCCATCTCACTGTTCCAGGTGATCAGTTTCAGTTCACAGTTGGTCATGGTGAAGGGACTGGGAGTCAAAGGGAACACATAGACAAGTCTAGTACCTGCTAACGCTAACCGATGGAGTAAATAAAGGGGAGAGTGATCCAACATGGGAAGTGAGATACTCAGCAGACTCATAGAATGGCAGATGTCCTAAATAGCACTCTGGCCTCAGAATCAGCCCTAAAGGCATTCGGAGCTGGCTGAAAAGCTCATGAGAGTATTTCAGGCATGGAAAGCCAAGACACTCTGGCAAAAGATCTCTGCGAGTGAGATCCCAGTGGAAAGAACAGGTCATCAAAGAAGGAGGTACCTTTCTCTGAAGGGAGGAGAGAACCTCCACTTTGACTATGACCTTGTCTAAACAAGATAAGAGTCGGAGAACTCAGAGGGCTTCCATAGCCTTGGAAACTCATGACTGGAGCATAGGGAGATTACTGATGCCATAGACAGGAGTGTCAATTGGTAAAGTCAACAACAGGAGTCACTGTGCACTTACTCCTCATGTAGGATCTCTATCCTTAATGTGCTGTACATTGAGATTTAATGCTATAACGAGTACTCAAACAATATATTTCACTTTGTGTTTCTATGGGGGTGCAAACTGTTGAAATCCTTACTTAATGCATACTAAACTGATCCTCTGTAAAAAAAAAAAAAAGAAAAGAAAAAAAAAAAGAAATTATCAATTCCCAACTTGACTCTCACTGGGATTAAACATGACAATAGGTCTGCTCTGATTTCATCATCATTTAAAAAAATCATCTATTATTTTTCACTTTATGTTTCTGTGTGGGAGCAAAATGTTGAAATCCATACTTAATGTATACTAAGCTGATCTTCTGTATATTAAGATAATCGAAAATGAATCATGATGTGAATGGAAGGGGAGAGGGAGTGGGAAAGGGGAGGGTTGTGGGTGGGAGGGACGGTATGGGGGGGAAGCCATTGTAATCCATAAGTCGTACTTTGGAAAATTATATGCATTAAATAAAAGTTTAAAAAAAAAAAAAAAAGAATGCTACCAGAAAAAGAAGCATATCTGTATCCCCAGAACAAAGCTCAAGAATGTTTATAGAAAAACAGTCATATCTGAAGAGCCTCGGGTAATTACTGACATCATAAATAAGAGTGTCAATTGTGAAATCAACAACAGGAGTCACTGTGCACTTACTCCCCATGTAGGATCTCTGTCCTTAATGTGTTGTACTGTGTGAATTAACAGTAAAACTACTACTCAAACAAAAAAAAAAAAAAAAAGAAAACATGTATACTGCATCATATTTGTATTTATAAAAGGCTATAAAAATCAAATGTCTATCTTTAGAAGACAGTTGAATAAACAATAGTATTCACATACAATGAATGAATAACTATACAAAATGATGTACATACATATAACCTGCAGAACATAGAAGAGAAATAGTCAGGTAGAGTATGGTAAGTATATAGTATACTAATTTTGTATATGAGATATGACTCAATATATAGTTGCCTGCATCTGTAGAAAGAAACCATGTAGGGGCAGATATTTGTTCAGTGGTTAAGACACCTTTTGAGAAACCTGCACCCATATTGGAGTGCCTGGGTACCAGTCCTGGCTCAGCTTTCTGCTAATACTCACCCTGGGAGGCAGCAGGTGACATCTTGAGAGCCTGAGTTCCTACCATTGACATGGGATACCTTAACTGAGTTCCCAGCCCCTGGCTTTGACCTAGCTTAACTCTAGCTATTATGGGCTTTTGGGGAATGAACCAGCAGATGGAAGATCTCTCTGTGTCTCTCCATCTCTATGTAACTCTGCCTTTCAAATAAATGAGTTACTCCTTTTCAGAAAAAAAAGGAAGGAAATGTGAAGCTTCATGACCCCAAGCAATGCCTATTCTGCAAGTATCACTTGGACCTGTGGTAGACAGCCACACCGAGTCTCAGGCTGCAACAGGCACAGAACAAGATCTAAGAAAAATGAGTTTTTGTTGGGTTTGGTTGGTTTTCTTCTAGGTATTAGAAGCAGGCCTGACAGTGAGAATGCTTGAAATTCTTTCTTTCTTTATTTATTTATTTTACAGATAGACAGTGAGAGAGACAGAGAGAAAGGTCTTCCTCCTGTTGGTTCACTCCCCAGATGGCCGCTACAGCCGGTGCTGCGCCAATCCAAAGCCAGGAGCCAGGTGCTTCCTCCTGGTCTCCCATGCGGGTGCAGGGGCCCAAGCACCTGGGCCATCCTCCATTGCCCTCCCGGGCCACAGCAGAGAGCTGGACTGGAAGAGGAGCAACTGGGATTAGAACCCGGCGCCCACATGAGATGCCAGCGCCACAAGGCAGAGGATTAACCAAGTGAGCCACAGCGCCGGCTCTGAAATGCTTTTAAGACATATAACAATCTTGAGTGACACGTAAGAAAAGTTTACAATTATGGAGTGTTAACCATATGCCAGTGAGGTGCTTTTATCACTGCCTTTTGAGGCAATTTAATCCCACTCCAAGTATTGGAACTCATGAAACTGATCAGTTTCAAACACAGAACACTAAATTAGACTGGCATTATAAAATGGGAAAATGATGTGACATTAATAAAATGACACAACTGAAACCAGGACCAGAATTCAGTTTAGTAATCTTAACATGAAACCAAAGAACATCTTCACAGCTGAAACAGGAGGAGAAGAGAACCTGCAATCAGCACATGACACAGAAGAAAGAACCCTGGATTTGGAATCACAAATCCCTGTGATCTTAGTAGAGCACTTATCCTCTCTGTGTCACTGTCCCCACCTTGAAAATGCAGATACAGATAGAATCAACAGAGACATAGGAAACACTGCAAAATGGTTAAACCTATATAAATTTAAGATCGTATTTCCATTAACTCTAAGGAATGAAGAAAAGGAGTGAAAAAAAAAAAAAAGTCAAAGAATGACCCAGAAAGAAACAGGCAATGCAGCTGCTGGACTCGGCTGATCCCTCTGCATAGCAGTGTCTGTGTCTCAGCTTTCCCTTGTCGTCTTTGCCTCACATTAATGGTTGCAAAGAAAAAAAAATGCTTTAAATTCCTTGGAGGATAATAATGCAAGCAAGCTTACCGAATTCTTCATTTTTCATATAGGCTATATTTTTTATTAAAATGTAGCTGCATGTGGGTTTATCTAACATTACCCTGTGAACATAGTTAGATTTTAATCTGGCGAGATGTTCTTCTTACAAATGCCTAGAAATAGATACCCTACATAGAAAACATTTGGTAAATACATTTGGCGAGTAAGCACAAAGGCTTAATTTCCTGCACAACCCAGATTCTTGGCATGAATTCCAGAAATACTCTGACCGTGCTGCTGCTGCTACCATCATGATGGTTCTGATGACACTGAGGCTCCAGCAAGGGGGCAGGCCACGTGCAGCACATGCCGCTGGCGACCCCAGCCACATCCCCTGGTCCTGACCACCCGTGGCACCTGGACAGTTTCCCAGTGGCAGCACCTGCAGCTCTTGGTGGGAAGCCTTCTCCAGCTGCCCTGTCCCACTCCCACCCTGTGCAGAGGCTCGAAGGAGTCACCACCCCAGGATGCATTCTCAACTCATGACTGACGGGACCTAGCATATAAATCTCCCAGCTGCCCTGTCCCTTGGTATGAAGCCTTCTGCATTAGGGTTTTTCACAGGCTCTCAGAACTCCCAAGCACAATTAAGCTACCATTACCCACAGTGATAATTTGCTTGCTACGGTGAGCTTTATTAGCTTACATTGCACCCACGCTCACTCTCCCATTCCCTTTCCAATTATCATAGTGAGCCCTCCACATTGACGGATTCCAGATCCATGGAGTCAACCAATCATGGACTGAAAATATTCAGGAAACTGAACATGTACTTTCTTGTCATTATGCCATACACAGTACATCTAAAAACTACTTGCATAGCTTTTACTTTGTATTAGGTATTGTAAGTAATCTAAAGATGGTTTAAAATATACCATGGGATGTGTGTAGATTATATGTCAATACTACACTACTCTGTATAAAGAACTTGAGCATCCTCAAATTTTGGTGATGCAGAGGTACCTGGAATCAGTTTTACACTTTCACTTCCCAAGTAACCATTTGCACCCAAATCCTCTTCTCAGGATACGCTTCGAGAAAACCTAACCCAAGAATCAAATGTCACTCTCCTCACAGGAAATACTTCTGTCCTTAATAACCATGAACAGTCCAACTGCTCAGCTCCACAGTGCTTCTTATTTCTCCCAAAATTCCACAAGACAGGATGATGTCGCTATCATATTAGCTCATGTTTAAGTGGTGAAAAGGGCTGGCATCGCATTCTGTGTCTTGCAAGCCAGCTCTCCTAGCTAGCATCTCTTACTTATAATCTTTCATTGTCTCTCTGGAATCACATTTTAAGTGAAATAAAGTTATGAGTGCATTTCCAGACAGTCTCACATACAGAGATAGTCATTACCTTCAGACAAATCATTTTCAAAAAACAATGAGGTTGGGCCGGTGCTGTGGCCAGCAGGTTAACACCCTGGCCTGAAGCACCAGCATCCCATATGGGTGCTGATTCGAGACCCAGCTGCTCCACTTCCAATCCAGCTCTCTGCTATCACCTGGGAAAGCAGAAGAAGATGGCCCAAGTCCTTGGGCACCTGCACCCACGTGGGAGACCCAAATGAAGCTCCTGGCTCCTGGCTTCAGATTGGCCCTGCTCCGGCTGTTGTGGCCAACTGGGAGTGAACCAACAAATGGGAGACCTCTCTCTCTTTCTTTCTGCCTCTCCCCTCTCTGTGTAATTCTGACTTTCAAATAAATAAATAAATATTTAAAAAAAAAAAAAAAAACAATGAGAATGGGAACTCCCAAGTTAAAATAATTGTGTGTAGAGGTTCCCAAAGTATAAAATCCTTGGCTCAGGGCCGGCGCCGCGGCTCACTAGGCTAATCCTCCGCCTAGCGGCGCCGGCACACCCTGTTCTAGTCCCGGTCGGGGCGCCGGATTCTGTCCCGGTTGCCCCTCTTCCAGGCCAGCTCTCTGCTGTGGCCAGGGAGTGCAGTGGAGGATGGCCCAGGTGCTTGGGCCCTGCACCCCATGGGAGACCAGGAAAAGCACCTGGCTCCTGGCTCCTGCCACCGGATCAGCGCGGTGCGCCGGCCGCAGCACGCCTCCACGGCGGCCATTGGAGGGTGAACCAACGGCAAAGGAAGACCTTTCTCTCTGTCTCTCTCTCTCACTGTCCACTCTGCCTGTCAAAAAAAAAAAAAAAAAATCCTTGGCTCACACACCTTTGCACACAAAACTTTTCATGATCTGCACCTGTCCAGACTCATCTCTCGCCTGTTCTTTTAGAATCCTTAAAACACTGAGATGCCACCATAGACTGATCTCTTCAACAACATAGTCAAAAATAATGCAGGGCAGGCATTCAATATAGTAGTTAAAATGCCACCTGGGATGCCCACTACCCTCACTGGAATTTCTGGGTTCATGTTCCAGGTCTGCTCCTGATTCTAGCTTCCTGCTAATGTACACCATGGAAAGAGGCAGTGATAGCTCAAGTACTTGGGTCCCTGCCACTCACATTGGGCACTCAGATTGAATTCCAGGCTCCTGCCTTCAGCCTGGCCCAATGCTGGCTCTTGTAGGCATTTGGAGAATGCATCAGGAAGTGGGAGATCTCTGTGTATTTGTGTGTGTGTGTCTCAGTCTATCTTTCAAATAAATAAAAATTATAAAAATAAAGAAGAAAGCAATAAATATAAAGAAAAAAGTTTAAATGAACTTGAAGAAATTTAACCAAATCTCACTATTACTGCACTGTTCAGTAAAATGCATCTACTATCTATGGTTAGAACAATAGCAGAGCAAGAACAAATAAATGAAGGTCATTTAAGAACATTCAAAATCCGATGCATTCTTTTCAATATTAGAGATGTAAGAGTAACAAAAAATACTTTTAACAATCATCATCATAACAGCTAAACTAGCTTTCACACAATGTTATATTAAACCTTTAAATATTTAGGAAAGCTGTTTCCATGAGCTTTGTGAATACCCTTAAGATACCACTCAACAAGAACAAAAATCTGATTTAAAAGTGGAGAAAAGACATTCTCCAAAGAAGATATATGAATGACACATGTGAAAGACACTCAAGGTGATTCATCTTTGGGAAATGCAAAATAAAACCATGATGAACCATCACCTTACACTCATCAGCATGGCTACTATCAAACAGCAAGACAGAAAACACCATCCTGGAAGAGATATGGAGAAATTGTAAACCCAGTACACAATGCTAGGAAAAACAACATGGCAGTTCCTGCAAAAAATATAAAATTACAATATGACCCAGAATTCTAATTCTGGATGTATATCCAAAAGAATTGAAAGCAGTGTCTTGAAGAGACCCTTGTATGTCCATGTTCATAGTATTTTTATTCTCAAACCATAACAGAGGAGAAACCCAAGATAAAACTAGAGATAGATAAAACGAGAAAACCGAATGTTGTATTTACAGACAATGGAATATTATTCAACCTTATAAAGGAGGGAAACAATGTCATGTTACAACATGACTTTATATTAAATGAAGTTAGCCAATCACAAAAGAACAAACCCTATACGGTTCCACTAATACAAGGAAACAAGTAGTCAAATTCATAGAAACAGAAACTGGAAGGGCTGTTGCCAGGTAGTAGGGCAGAAGAAGTCATGGAGAGTTATTGTTTATGGATCGAGAGTCTCAGCTTTGCATCATAAAACAATTTCTGGAGATGGATAGTAGCGATGGTTGCACGGTTATGTGAATGTATTTAGTGCCACTCAGCTGCACCCTGAAGTAGTTAAGATGGCAGACTTAATGGTATATGTATTTGCTCACAAATTTTAAAAATTTTAAGCCGCTATTCTGAAATCATTATTTGTCAGTAAAGGTGGAAATGCATTTGCCACAGTAAGTTTCCCAAGAGTCAAAGTGGGAAACATCAACCACTGACACATGGTGAGTGAGCAAACTTTCTTTCCCAGATAATAGCCGTCCATTCAGATTCTATTTAACAGATGAGGAATCAGACACCCAGAGAGGGTGGGTGGCTCCCCCGCTTGTCAAGTGGCTGCCACATCAGGAACGAATCTGTCTGCTTAATTCTGAACCCAGAGATATATTGACCGTTAACATGCCATTTCCTTGGGTTGGTTTAGAAGATGATGTTTAAAACATTGTTCTCATCAATTCTTACTCATTAAAAAATATTAAGCCTATAAAAGCCTAAAAATATTAAGCTATAAAATATATAGCTTCCATCTGCAATGTTCTTGAGACATGCTTTATGGAAGATTAGACATAGCAGTATGGTGGCAGCTGAGGCTATCGGCTAGCTTGTCTGTAGAAGCAGGTGACCCTGGCCATTAAAAACTTAGTCAGGAGGGATGAAAAATCTTCAGCTCAGGATAGGCCATTGCTGGACAAAATAAACCACTTATCATATCTGAAAATCCTTACTACAATGCTTCTGCCTCCTAAAATCACAATACTTATTCAAGCATAGTGCTTCTAATGAATTCATAATTGCTTTTCATTTTATGCACCCCTTTGATTTTTTATATTGCTTTTAGGTACATTTGATTATCTCAAAGTAGCTCTAAACTACATAGAAATAATGTTTTTGGTAATGTTTGCTCATAAAATTGCATGTTCAGAGATTTACATAAAGGACATGGAAGTAGACAACTTTGTAAGAAAGTACAGGAATCTGGGTGTCATTTCCCCTTATACCATGTGGGCAAAATCCACTTTGCTGCTTTCTTGTTTTAAAAAATTGACTAAACCAAATTTAGGAGTACACACATATACATATGTTTTATACAAATATATATTGATGTATGTATGTACCTGTTGTACTACTGAGACACATATATTAATATTCATTAATATTCATAAACATATTTCAATATATACCACATTTTATTTTAAGTTTGTGTATATACTTATATATTCTATCCCTCATTAACTATTTTAAGTGATTTGAGGATAAAAGGCATTTCTGATTTTTAATCCTATTCAAGTGGCAAACAGCAGTCTTCATATGTAATATAGCCATTAGAAATTATGTTGTGGGTATACATGTATCAACATTAAAATATGCTTATAATATATTGTTTAGTAAGAAAATCAAGTAATAACATCATGCTGGCATCCCATATGGATACTGGTTCATGTCCCAGCTGTTTCACTTCTGATCCAGCTCTCTACTAATGCATCTGAGAAAGCAGTGGGAGATGGCCCAAGTCATTCAGTCTCTGACATCCATGTTGGAGACCCAGATGGAGTTTCAAGCGCCTGGCTTCAGCCTGGCCCAGCTCTGGACCTTGTGGCCATTTGAGGAGCAAACCAGCAGATAGAAAACCTCAATCTCTCTCTCTCCTTCTCTCTCTCTAATTCTGCCTTTCAAAATAAATAAATAAATCTTTTAAAAAAAATAGCCCACCCCAATATAGAAGACCTGAGTGTAAAATGATGGCAGGGGAATCAGGGATCTTGAAAATACATTCCAAGTTCTACAAAGGAAAATCAGTGTTTGGGACACTCAAAGGCTGGTTGTTAGCTGGGACAATGGATACGGAGTTCAGATACATTAGGGCACAGTTTGAATCAGACAAGTCAAGAATATGTCTTCATGTGCTTACATTGTGATAAGTAAAAAAAAATTTTTTTCTAACCTATAATAAATTCAGATACTTTTCCAAAATTTATGCTAACAGATGATCAATGATGAAAGGTATAGAAAATGTAAAGTCTCTTTCCCAGGGAGAATTTCTGTATTCATTACTTTTCTTAAGCCCAAAGAAAGATTCCCTATATTTACTAAATATAGAAGATTTTTATGTTGGTCATCCCATAAAAAGAGAAATTTGGGTTTTTTTTTTTTTTAATTTCTTTGAGAGGTAGAGTTACAGACAGAGAGAGGGAGAAACAGACAGGTCATCCATCTGCTGATTCACTCCCCAGATGGCTTCAATGGCCAGAGCTGAGCCGATTTGAAACAGCAACCACGAGTTCCTTCTGGGTCCCCTATGAGGTTGCAGGGGCCTAAGCACTTGAGCCATCTTTCACTGCTTTCCCAGGCCGTAGCAGAGCTGGATTGGAAGCAGAAGAGCCAGGACTCAAACAGGTGCCCACATGGGATGCCAGCACCAAAGGCGGAGTCTTAGCCCACTATGCCACAGAACCAGCCCCCTAAGTTTTGACTTTTAAATAGCACTTTCTATGAGGATAAATTTTTGCCTCCTCTAAAAGTTGATTCGATTTTTACTATAGAAATTCTCACAAAACCTATTCCAAATATAAGATCCTCCAGAATTCACATGAAGTACAAACGCAGAGGAATATAGAAAACATGTAATGTGCACACACACAGTTAATCCACAGACATGTAGAACCATTCAGATGGGCCAAAAAAAAAAAAAAAAACACATTTTGCACAGGCATTCTGGAGTCTCAAAGAACTGAAAAGTTTGCACAATACATATTAAAGCAGATATTAACCCACAACCTCATCAACTTACTTACAGTTTTATGAAATAAAAATTTGGATGATTGACCAAGAGGACCCTGTTGAATTGTTGATACAACAGCACCACGGGTTACCTTATTTTTTAAAAAGCCAATTTCTAGTAATTTCATATAAAGAAATAGTATACAAAACAAATTAAAAAAGTAAATGACAATGATACAAAATGAAAGTCTGTATTTTTTGCCACAAACTCTACCTTCCTCCATTTTCATATCATTTTCCCAGGCTCCCCAGGCTCTAAAACTTGGAATTACTCTTGCTATAGCCTCAAATGCTTGCGTCCTATGTCCAAGCACTTTCTTGGCCATTTTTAGGAGTGTTGCATTGCCACAACAGTCACTGTTATTCCTCTGGTCCACGAGTTCGTGTCTTAATGCCTGCATTTCCTCACCACCTCAACTGCCCTTCTCAAAGTGCCCTCACCCTCCAAAACATCTGATTTATTGCTGCTGGGCTAGTACTTTTTCATCTGTCAATTTCACTGATCACATTCCACTCAAGAACATTCAGCAGCTCCCTACTTCCTGCTGGATCAAATCCGTATTCCTGGTCTGTATGAATGAAGCCCCTACTTACTGTACCAGGTCATTGGTGTCTAGGAAACATAGCTCCAATGTAGAGTTGAAGAGCCACTTTTATATTCCTAGTGCTGTCATTTCTTCCTTATGAGACTTGGAACAAGTTATTTAAATCCCTTAAGCTTCAGTGGACTCACTTGGAAAATGAGATTAATAAAATCTATCTTGCTTGACTCAATACAATGCCCAACACTGTGGTTTCGCACATCTCAATGATATTTTTGGTCCTTTGTCACCTTAGTTCCCATACTGGAATGTCCATCCCCTACCCTCCATGTCTCAAAACTCCTAACAAGGTATTGGCAAAGTGACAACCATAGTGCAAGACCTACTTGGGACCATGGGGCCTTCCTAGCAAACCTCAAATGGCACCTTTTCTTGTATCTGTTTTTAAGTAGTAGAAATTCCTTTACTGAAAAATGATTTCCTGTAAAAATTAGTCCTTAATCACAAGCCCATTTCTCAAAATTCTCATGGGCAGAGTAAATGTCGATGATTCCTAAATTTCATATATGAAGTCAACAGTCTTGGTTGAGTGCCTGTTAAACATCAGACACTAAGAAGCCGTGCTGCAGAGACTAGTACTCTTTACGGAAAACACCAAGTCTGACCAAGTGTACAGAAAAGGGGTCAAGTATGACAACAGGGAAACTAAAGCCTGCTCAGGGAGCAGACAGAAGTGGCCCAATTCAGGTCACTGGAGAAGGCAAGTCTGCCTAGAAGAAAAGCTCTTTAAACTAAAATGTGACTTAGGAGGAGGAATAAGCTTGATGGAAGTGGGTGGGCGAAAGACTTCATGACATGGAGACAAAGAATTTTCTGAGCAGATTAAGAGCATATGCAAGGCGTAGGGAGAGCCAGCACATGTGGTAATGAATTAAAACAAGTTCCATCGCTGAAGCTTGGGTTGGGGTGGCAAGTGTGGGAAAGTAGGAAAGGTACTGGCTAAGGAGACACCCATGAGTTAGGAAATAAATTTGTACTTTATACTAAGGGCAAAAGATAACAAGAATGCAGATTTTAAAACCAGATTTTTAAACAGCCTGGATTTGGGGGGTCTGTTAAACTTACATATGGCTTTGTAGGACTTGGCATGCAATCTTCTGTGCTCTCTTGCATTCTAAGCACATAAAATGTGGTGTGAAAAATAGCACAAGAGTCCCTGGACCTGACTTTCCTCCAAGAAAGTCTGGGCAGCACAGTTTGCAGTCACAATGTGTGGTAGAAGAAAGCACACAATGCAAAGATAACAGCAGCTAACCCAGGAGACAGGAGAGGACAGTATGGCTCCTCCAGCAGTATCAGGGAGCGACAGGGACCAGAAAAGGGACCCGTTGGGGCCACATTAAAATTTCTTTGGAGAATTAGCCTAGGAATCATCTCCACAGGTGTTCTCTCAGAGCCCTATTAAAGGTAGAAAATAGGAGGGTCTTAAACTATGTCATTTATCCCGGTCTCTAGATGGAATTGGTTGACATGTTACAATAACCATTGGTTTACAGTCAAAAGGATCTCAGTGTGAATCTGTTTTCTTCTATTTATGACACGTGCAATTTTTTTCAATTTTTTACAAAGTCATAATTTTAATTCACTCTATAATCACAGGCTTAATTCACCACTAACCATAATATTCAAACAAGTAAAAAAGAGGAAGACCACAGTTCTACAGGAGGATATAAACAAGGGCTAAAAACAACAATCATATCACAAGATGCCTATTTCATTCCTGTACACTTTTGTATTCTATATTAACTGCCTCGTATCATAGAAAACATGAGACTGGCTTATTTAGGGTGATTATTGAATATCTCTAATTTTCAATGTTCTCAACTTTTAAAAATCATGACAATTATTACCTCTGAGAATGCTTTAAGGGAGTGAAAAAAATCCCGTATGAAAGAAATCTACAGTATCCCACGGCACATAGTAGACCTTTGGTAAGCACTGGCTCTTACTGAAATGCTGGTGACTCTGCTATCTCTCAGCAGCACACTACATAAGAAGGTATGAATGACAAGACAAGTCTGGCCATTTGCAGGAAGAATATAGAAGGCAGAACAGGAATTCTACTAATTAGGGTTGGATGCCTCAGGAGCAACATTTCTGGATATGAATTCAAGTAGCCAAAAGAAAGTAAATGTTCGTAACTTGACAGCATGGCCTGGCTCTTGTTTCACAGTTGATATTCACAGCGATAGCAGGAAAATGACTGCTAATTAAGTTTTAATTGAGCACTTTTTTCCCTACAACAAATGTAAGATTAAGATGTCAAGGTATGTATGCTCAGGTATGTGTGTGTGTGAGCATGCATATGTATGTGCATATGGCAGAGAGAGAACTCCTCTCTGGATGAGTCTTTCTGTTAGACTATTAACTTTAGTCTTGTATTTCCCTGGCCAGATAGCAGCAAGCCTGTTGTCCATTCAATGCTGGTTGTCTAACTGTATTCAAGAACGTGGTTTGCTAGCTGGATGTTGATTTCTGAGTTTGCATAAAAGCAAGTCCGGACAAGGGTGCCTGAGTGTGCCTGAGGATACGTCCTTTCCCCCTCTCCAGTCTAGTCTCAGTCGATGCTGCTACTCCCTGTGGAAGCATAAGGTTCCTAACAGCAAAAATAGTAAAAGCATAACACCTAAAGGTAACTCTCAGCTCCTCTACAGGACACAAACACCAAATGAGCCGGTGGAGACCAATGAGCCAAATCTGCAGGCGTGTATCCTTTCGAGAGGCTGGATTCTGGGAAGACCAGACAGCACGCAGAACATATTTGCAGAATGACTTGATTGAGAAGGCAAAGGCCCGGCTGGTAGCCGAGTCTTATTATTTCCCACAGACGCTCCATGCTCCATCAGTACCCAATCTATCCAACAGCCTCTTTAAATTCCCCAAGCACTACTAAAAGGTAAATCTATAAGTCCACTCATTTCCTAAAGGATGCAAATGACTACCATGTGCTATAGCTGCCCAAATTCAAGGGTCTACAATAATTGGGGAAAAGGGGGACGTTTATATTAACCTTAATGCTTCCTCAGAAGCAGCTGTATTTGGGGGGGAAAACTCCCTTACTATAGAAGGTAAGCCCACAGCTCCTCCCACCCCTTGTTGTTAAATTGGGTATAACTGTTCCATGTTACACAAGATGAAGATGAATCCATGAGAGAAGGAGAAGATACGAGAGAGAAATGAGGTGGTGAACAGCTACACACACTGCAAGGTGCCTCATTGTTGTGAGAGCAGTGAAGTTATTAAAACTCAACAAATGCTTGAGGAAATGTATTTCACCCCATGCAACAATTCCAGTGGCTTTTCATGGGGTGAAAACTTAACTGATAAACTTGGGAACTTGGAATAACAGACAAGCCCAAAAGAGTGCACTTAATCCAGAAAACTGGATTTGGATTTGGGTTCAATTTAGCCAGATCTTCAAAGGTACCTAGAGGCATATGTTTGATTAGCGGCCAGGGAATATAAGGTCATCAACTAAAAATTTGACTCACAAACAATATGCACATTTTACTTCATATAAATATCCACATAGAAATGTGAGTATTACTCCACATTTATAAAGTTCTACAGCTCTGTTGCCTAAGTGGAGAGCATGCACAGGTCATGCAAACAAATGATGTCATTTAGAAAGACTTTTTCTAGCATGGGAAATTCCTGAGTACTTTTCTCTAATTAATTAAAGAATATTCATTACTGATCTTCACTATACCACAAGGAGACTCAAGCTGCCCTAAGGTCAGCAATCCACTCCACTGGGGCAGTGTGGAGAGGTCCTGCTTAGAAAGCACATACTCTTTCAATATTCAGTAATAAAAGCATTTTCAAAATACTTTCAGCCATTCAAGATCAGCACAGTTTCTTAAAGTAACCTTATTTCAAGCCTTTTTCGGGAGTAAACTAGCCTGTGAAGCAGAACACGATAGTGTATTGCCTATTGTAGGATAAATCAGGCAACATCTTGTCAAATGCTGTCCAGGCATCAGTTGTTAAATGCCACCATGGAACAAGAGGCGACAGTTGCCAACACAAAACTGGACTCAGGTCAGTGATTTCACATCAGTTCCCACAATGAAGGTCAGAGGAGAAGACAGGGAAGAAGACAGCAAAGGAAGAGAAATGGAAATAGCTTCTCCAAACTGAATCAGTTTCTACCCTTAATAGTTCCTAAAGCTAAGTCCCATTTTAGTAGACTCCAACAGTTAATATTAAGTGATGTCCACGAAAATCTAAAAACAACTAAGACCTTTCATGGAATAACATTAGAAGAACCAGAAGCCTCCTTTAGCAAGGATGTACATTGGGGGACACACACACACTCTCACACTCACATACACACTCACACACTTCCTCCCCAAAGGGTCATCCAGTGGAATGATCTTCTCCTTGGTGAAATAAAATAGACTAACCTACATGTCTACCAGATCAGACACAGTTCCTATAACTTATTTACCTATTTGCTCTGTTTCAAGTTCCAGGAATCAAAATTTGCTTTCCCACAGAGATCACCTGATGCATGACCTTTAATGCACTTTTGTTAAAGAGGCTGGCAGCAGGAGAAAGAAGGTGGACTCACCATTTGATTGCTGTACCAGTACAGTGACGATCCCTTCAGCACCACCCAGAACTTTTTCCATTTGTTGCTTAAGAAAGTTCCCTTTTCCTTTTTCTTGTACAGCCACCCTTGGCAGTCAGCATGTCCCAGATCTTTGCATGATATCCTCCTCCGACTCATCGTGAAAAAACCTGCAACAATTACATGAAGAGGAACAGAAAGTACTACCCTGGTTCATGTGACACCGTAGAAAGACAACTTTTAATTGCTTAGCTCCTAGGGGTTGAAATTTTCATCAAGATTTATGCAAAGTAAATGCAGAACAAAAAAAGGCATGCATCGTTTATTTTTATTCATCTGATGCCTAGAAGGTCTAAGACATGGCCAAAGAAACACTGAGACTAATATTGCAAGTATTAGTCTAAGAACACTATTCACCAAGAATAAGTTGAAAAAAATAAAAGCATGAGGCTGACAGGCACATTATTGCAGCCACAGAGCTCCTTTCAAAGATAATAGCAGTAGTTATGCAATAGATGTTGAAGGGTTAATGCCCACCTCAAAACACAGCTACTTCCCGACTGAGTGCCAGTGTCTCCAAGCTCTATTGACATACCACGAGGGACTAATCCAAATGAACGGCATGTCGTCATTTCTTAAAATCCATCCAAAAATAACCGAAAATTAATCTGCCGTCCACCTCCTGATACCAGCATTCAGACAGACAAAAATCTGATCCCCAAGAAGGTACGGAGGAGAAAATCCACACTCACTCGCACACACAGAAAGGGGATAAAGAAACAAAAGAGATCTAATTACCTTGAGTTTTCTTCCTCGGCTTCTGACGCAAGGGAACCTGCTGAAAAAGCAGGAAGGAAAGAAAAGAGGAAATTTCTGATTGTGTTGTAACATTTGTAAAGAGAGGAGGAGGGAGGAGGTGGCAGTGTTTATGAGCAGGGTGGAATCTAAAAAAAACTCTCCAAGCAGAGCTAAAGGAGAGCTACTAGCTGAGGCACAAAATGTGCTAATTAGAATCAATGTACATTGAGCTGAACCTGAAAAAAAATCTAACAGAGCATTTATCACTAATGTTTCCTGTTTCCACCCACAGTGCTCTCACTACTTCTTTAGTTATGATGGCAGGTTGTTCACTCGAGTTTTTAAAAATCATAAAGTATTTCCCCTTTGATATTTTTGTTAAAGGAAAAATATAACATGCTTCTTTTCATGTAATTTCTAAATAACAATGATTAAAGTTGGAAGATAATTGCCACAATCTCAAAATATTACAGATTGACTCGGACTATTAAGTTCAAGATCCAGCTACACATAAGGACATAGGGTTACCACACGAACTAAATACCCTCCCCCTCAAAAGTTCCCAATTTCTCTTGGTGAGATCTCAGTCCCACTCAACCCTCCTTATCAAGAAATTCTTACATTTTAAAAGATTTTATTTATTCATTTGAGAGGTAGAGTTACAGAGAGAGGGAGAGACAGAGAGAAGAGAGAGACAGAAAGAAAGGTTCTCCATCCGCTGGTTCACTAAATCAGGCATTCGACAACATATCTATAATGCACATTGTTTATAGTACAATTTAAACAACTCATGTAAAGTCAGACTAGGAAACAATGAAAAACAGTACTTTTCAAGTGATTCTATGTGCATGTGTCTCTTTATGTGTGTGTAGAGACAGAGAATTGTAGCTTAAAGAAGTTTTGATTTTCTTCCAGAATATCTAAACAGAGTTTATTTAGGTATTTTTTTTTTAGATTTAAAAGCAAGTTTATTACAGTCAGAGTCCTCCAGTCAGAGTGGCATTGGGGTGGTGGGCTCCAAGAGAGGCAAAACTCAAAGGCACTGTGGTAGTGGAGTTTTTAAGCACAGTTTTGAGGAAGAAGAAAAAAAAAAAAAAAACAGCTTGACATCCAAGCAGGGACCAAACCCATCAAAATACCTCCTTTACAATCTTATTTGCCCTGTCTGGTTTGTTCATAAAACAAAAAAGCCATCCAGAAGGGTGAGATAGATAACTGGCTTTCAGGATCAACTATGAGTTCAGGAGGACAAAATCACCACTCCCTTGCTATTCTCATTGTAAAATTGGGAATTCCTAAGGAATGGGGGCAGGCACTTTTGAACTTACTAAAGGTAACTTTTAGAGAAAGCAAAAATTTTGCACCCTAATTTCCACCAGGACTACCCCGACTACCCATTAACCCGTCTGACTCCTCACATTCCCTCCCCCGGAGGAAGGGACCCTAACTTCTGTTAGGGGAACTGGGCAATGACTGTTCTGGCTGTTTCATGCTGAAAAGGGGTCGAGTCAAGACAGGGTTCCAGCTGGAGGCGTCTTCTCCAGAGGGACGCGGTGCCAGCTTGCAGAGACCACTTCCATCCAAGGTCTCATGCACACAGCCATCTAGAATTTCATTGTTTCAAGTCTGGAGAAAATGAATCTAACAAGCAAATTAAACTCAGAGTCTAAAACAAAGCACAGAGTCATTATTAGAGGACTAAGAAAGGAGCTGTCTAAACCAAGAGGAAGTTTTTCCATTGAGAGACAAATGGAAACTGACAGAAGAGGGCCTGATAATAATCAGGTGGGCTTTAAGGCCTGGCCAGATCTGAGGCCCAGACCTATTTATCTCTTAAGATGGGCTACCAGACAAGGGAGGTATGAACCTTCCTAGGGAAGACACCCTGTTGACTTCATTACCCAGCTGCCCTAGGAGGAGAGCTGGCCTGAAGAGAAAGCAGGTGGCATCTCTAAAGGGAAATTTACAGTTCTGCCTGCAATGTTGCTGACCCTACTTGGCCGTCCCCTCAGCAGTAGTGGTTACTTTGGAAGCTGGGCTGAGTGAAGGGCATTTTCAGCTTAGAGCCAGCAGGGTCTGTGTCTCTGACCTGGAAGTCCTTGAACCCCAGGGCAGTTCCCTTTTCCAGTGACCCAGCTCTTGGCTGTCTGAGTGGCCAGGGCTCTTCATAAGCTGACTTTTGCTGAAGCCCTGGCTTTCGACGTCAAACACCAATGCCATTTGTGGTGGACTGGCCTGTTGGGTCTCCTTGATAGCAGATTACTGTGTAAAGCAGCCATGAATTGGCCTGCCACCTATTTTTACATTGCTCATGCTGCCTAACTTGCTCCTTTTCCTCCTGGTTTCTGGTAAAGGAGACCACGGAGACAGCCTTTAATGTCAACCAAGGGGATGCTCTGTCCCATCCCTAAACTTTGGTAGCCTGAGCTAGAAATCGATAGTCACAGGCATGTTCCGATAGTAGTTTTTTCTAAGAGGTAGACAAAGCCCACGAGGAAAGCTGTGTCCTCACTTTAGCATCAAACATGAAGAACCAGCTTATCTATAAATTTTGAGGTCATTAGTAAAATGTTTTCTTCCTTTGTTTGGTTTGAAAAGGGAGATTTTGAGGCATAGCAGTAAAGGCACCACCTACAGTGCTGGCATCCTGTATGGGCACTGGTTCATGTCCAGGCTGCTCCACTTCTGATCCAGCTCCCTGCTAATGCCCTGGGAAAGCAGCAGAAGGCTGCCAAAGTGCTTGGGCTCCTGCACCTGTGTGGGAGACCCAGAAGAAGCTCCTGGCTCCCGCTTCGGATCAGCCCTGATCAGGTCATTGAGGCAATTTGGGGAGTGAACCAGTGGATGAAAGACCTCTATCCATCTCTCCTCTCTCTAACTCTGTCTTTCAAATAAATAAATAATTCTTTAAAAAAAAAAAGAAGAAGAAAGAAGAGGGAGGTTTTGCCTGTTTTCTGTGTCCATGGCAAAGTAAATCTGACTGTGAAATCTAATTTAAGCGCTCATTTTGGCTATGTAATTTGGTCTTCTATGTGGCCAAGCTAATATTACAGAAAAATGTTAGCCATCCCTTTTATGAGGTCTAAAGTTCAAACTGTACATCCCAATGGAGAGTCTTTCAGAACTCAATCAGTTTCCCATCTTGAATAGAGAAATGAAGGAAAAGTCAGCCTTCCCCAATCACTTACTGTCAATAATTAATATCAAATGAAAACTTAGCAAGCTTTAACAGCTAAATAATAACTTATGGAAACATTTACCAGAAGGCCCAATGCCTTCTAAAAATTTCAAGACAACAGTACATGTATTTGGAAACATCGCTAAAATATCTAACACAAGTATAACTTGTTTGACCAGCAAACCCAAGTACAAAGATGTCAATGATGTAAACATTTTTAACTTCTTTCTACGAACAAATTTAAAACATCTGATACAGAGATTCATTTAGGTCACATGAACCAAAAATCTATCTTCAATTAATTTAGCAGATAAATTTATGAGCAATATTTTATCTAAAATCCAATAAAAACAGAGCTCACAATAAATTTTCCCATGTAGACAAAAGTATTAGGTTTAAATCCATTGTTATCAAGTAGAGAGGTTTTTTTAAGTATACAATTGTAAAGTAACTCTAAACTTTGTTATATAATCTCATGGCATCTTTCAATGTTATTAGAGATGCATTTGGGTAGTATTCTACATATCTAGCTATTCATCTATATATTCTACTATATGTTTTAGGAGGGTATGTGGCATGTATATAGTAGAAATAGGATAGGACTTTAAAATCCAGAGCTCCAGAATTAATTCAGAGCTGTGACATTGAGCAGCTGTGTTACCCAAGGAAAAGTCACCCTCTGAACCCACTTCATCATTTATCAAATCACAATATTTGTAAGAATTTCAACCCTGTATGTCTGAAAACAAAACAAAAAAACCTTCATATAATCACTATCCATATAAAGGCCTCATAATATTTTTTTTTTTGGATAAGTATGACGTGTGCTTCCTTTGGCAATGATGATGAAGTTAAAGAACTTACTTCCTGGGGAAATATGTATACCTTGGGGAATCCTGCAATAACTTTTTTAATTTAATGAATGTTAGGATAAAACCTTATTCCTGAGGAAATTAACCACCTGTGAGGAAAACAGGACACAGCAAAAGTAATAAATGCCCTAGGCTTCAAGCAAAGGTGGACAGGTGACAATCATGACACGTAGCTAGAACCTGAGCATACTATCACAGAAAGAACCTAGCCTCAGAAGCCGGCGCCGCGGCTCACTAGGCTAATCCTCCACCTAGTGGCGCCGGCACACCGGGTTCTAGTCCTGGTCGGGGCGCCAGATTCTGTCCCGGTTGCCCCTCTTCCAGGCCAGCTCTCTGCTGTGGCCAGGGAGTGCAGTGGAGGATGGCCCAAGTCCTTGGGCCCTGCACCCCATGGGAGACCAGGACAAGCACCTGGCTCCTGCCATCGGATCAGCGCAGTGCGCCAGCCACAGCGGCCATTGGAGGGTGAACCAACGGCAAAGGAAGACCTTTCTCTCTGTCTCTCTCTCTCTCTCACTGCCCACTCTACCTGTCAAAAAAAAAAAAAAAAAAAAAAACCTAGCCTCAGGTCCACTTCACAAGTATCCACAAGTATCTCCCATGCTGCTCGCTTCTTTGAACTTCCCACCAGTCCCTCAAATGGTCTGTCCCACCTTTTGTGACATGCAAATTAGAGCAGCAAACCCGGTTAGTGCATAGTGAAAAAACATATTGCCCAGATATGTATTCCATTTGGGCAGGGAAACTTAGCTGAGAGCCAGGCCTGGAGGCAAAGAGGAGGCTGTGTCAATTCAGATGGTGTTCAGATTAGGAAACCCCAAGAAAAGGTAAGACCCAGGGACTAGGAAGAAAGGGAGGCTATAGACTATCATTGTGAGAGGTCTCAGGCACCAGTGAGAAGATGAATAGTTCAAACCAGGGAGAGGAAATCCTGAGAGGACAGCTGTGGGACCTGCAGAGGGTTGTGGGAGATGCCACTCATTTCATTGCTGCTGGCTGGGTACCAGTGAGTCTGCTCCATTCATCCCTTGTGAGATGTTACCTAAGATCATCGCTTGGTCTTTGGCTGGATTCTTTTTATTATTTAAAGAATTATTTATTTATTTATTTATTTATTTGAAAGGCAGAGTGACAGAGAGGCAGAGGCATAGGCAAAGGCGGTGAGAGAGAAAGAGAAAGAGAGGACTTCCATCTACTGGCTCACTCCCCCAAATGACCCAATGGTCAGAGCTGGGCCAATCTGAAGCCAGCATCCAAGAGAGTCTCCCTCACAGGTGCAAGGGCTCAAGGACTTGGGCCATCTTCCACTGCTTTCCCAGGCCACAGCAGAGAGCTGGATAGAAGTGGAACCGCCAGGACACAAACTGGAATGCTGACACTGCAGGCAGCAGGTGGCTTTACCCGCTACGCCACAGTGCCTGCCCCCTTGGCTGGATTCTTAAACTTAGGTTAAGATGAGAAATGGGAATACAAAGCATGATTATACCAGTACTGCAACAGAGGGAGCACTGGCTCCAAGAAAGGGCCATAATCAGCCTATTTAAGGATGAAGAACTTAATTGTTGAGTCCACCATGCTCTGTCCTCCTAAAGGAAAGTATTACTGTCCAAAGTGTCTTTGTGTCCAGAAACAGACTGAATATGATAGAAATAACAAATTACAGGGAGTTTTGGTTTCATTTGACATACATGAATTTGAAACCTGCACTGGTTTATACTGCAAAATGAAAACAATCTTTGAGAACTTTAGAGAGTCTGAGACACATTTTACCTTCACAACAGGAAGTGGAACCCGCAAACTAGTCAGTTTCTAAAGATCTTAATGTGGTTTTTTCTCACTAGGTAAGTAAAAAAAAAAAAATCGAGCAAGCACCAGCTGGGCATTTTATGAGACTGTTTTTCAAAGAATAATTATCACTTGTTATCATTACAAATATTCAGAGCCTCATAAGGTATTTTCTGATACTATTTTCTTCAAGTTTGGATGTTGTAGTTAAAACTGAAGAATTATTCTAAAAACCTGAATTTGTCCTAACTTAGGAGAAAGATTTTTCTTTGAAAATATGTGTTCGTTTTTATTGAAGAAGTATACTCTTCTTTTGATTCTTTAAGATGGCTCAAAAATGTCATCTGGGGGCCACACTGTGGCATGGCAGGGTAAGCAGAATCCTACACTGGTGCCAGTTCCAGTCCCAGCTATTCCACTTCTGATCCAGCTCCCTGTGAATGTGCCTGAGAAAGCAGCGGAAGATGGCCATGTGTCTGCCCTGCACCCATGTGGGAGACCTGGAAGAAGCTCCTGGCTCCTGGTTCCACCCGGCCCAGCCCTGGCTGTTGCAGCCAGCTAGGGAGTGAACTAGCAGATGGAAGACCTTTCTCTCTCTCTCTGCCCCTGCCTCTCCTTCCCTGTATCTCCACCTTTCAAATAAACTAAAAGAAAAAAAAAAACTTCATTTGGCCACTAATCACTAGAAAATACATAGAAATACACAAAGGAGCCAGTATAAAATATAAAAAGTAATCTCCTTTGATAATGAATGATAAAAATAACCCCCAAGGTTATGGGTAAATTATATTAATGTCTAATTCATAGAGTAGTTGTTAAACATTACAGACACGACTTACTCTATGTTGTTCAAGGGAGCTTCAAAAAGTTCCTGAGAAACAGTTGTCAATAAAAAATTCAGCATAGGTTGCAAAATTTTTGCACCAAGTTTATTTATTGTTTAATTCCAGTTTTCTGTGAAATTTTCGAAGTCATTCATATTCAAGTTCACAGTAAGACAGGTTGTCATTAAATTGAATTTCACAGTGATGTTGGCCATTAATAAAAATGGTATAAAGATCTGCTGGTCAGCACGCTCTCTGCTTGCAGGAGACCGGATTTGTAGCATTTGCCTCTTTCTGTAGCACAACTTCTCATGTTTCTCACGTTCTTGATAGCTTCAAGCTAACACTGCTTTAACAAAGCCACAGCAATGTCTGATGATTTTGGAGACAAGCCAGCCTAGCACAGCACTAGAGCTGTTCAGGAAGCTTCTCTACAAACACCTGATGTCTCCACAAACATCCTCCCCTTCCTGGAAAACTCGGCTTTATAAAGGGAATTGTAAAACTTGCAGTTGGTAAAATTTTACCTGTGAAAATACATGGACAGCTTGTGTAATTTTTCAGTCTAACCACTTCAAGTAATAATAAATTAACATGAAATGAAAATCTCTAGTGGCAAATGGAGGCAGGTAATAGACATTGTAACAGATACAGTAACAAAAGCAAGGGCAGCTAAGAAACATGGGTAAACCTTGCAAGCACAGTGGTCAGCATTGTGGCTCAGTGTTAAGCCACTGCCTGTGAAGTTAGAATCCCATTTGAGTGCTGGTTTGAGCCCCAGGTGCTCCACTTCTGATGGAGCTCCCTGATAACGTGCCTGGGAAAGCAGCAGAATACGGCCCAATTTCTTGGGCCTCTGCTATCCACACAGGAAACCCACATGAAGTTCCAGGATTCTGGCTTCAGCCTGGCCTAGCCCCAGCCATTGTGGCCATTTGGGGAGTGAAGCAATGTGTAGAAGACCTTTCGTTTTCTCTCTCTCTCCCTTTCTCTATAACTCTTTACAATAAATAAATAAACAAACAAATCTTAAAAAATAAAAGCTTACACACATATCACGTTAACCATGCACCAGGTACTGCTCCTAATCTTTTCAGATCTCTGCATTGAGTTTCCACAGATATCTTTAATTTATATGCTATTATCATCTCCATTTTACAGAAGCGAATACTAAAGCAAATAGAGGTTGTATATTTTAACCAAAGTCACAAAAGTGAAAGGTTTAATGCAAATAGTCATTTCAAGAAGAAGACCCAGGACCCACATTGTGGCATAGCAGGTAAAGTGGTTGTCTGTGATGCTGGCATTCCACATGCATGCTGGTTCAAGTCCCAGCTACTCTACTTCTGATCCAGCTCTCTACTAATATGCCTGGGAAAGCAGCAGAAGATGGCTCAAGTGCTTGGACCCTTGCACCCACATGGGAGATCTGGAGGAAGCTCCTGGCTCCTGGCTTTGGCCTGGCCCAGCCCCAGTCATTGTGGCCATTTGGGAAGTGAACTAGAAGATGGAATACATATCTGTGTCTCTCCCTCTCTCTCTCTGTAACTCTGCCTTTCAAATAAATGAAAATAAATCTTTTTTTTTTTTTTTTTTTTTTTTTTTTTTTTTTTTTTTTTTGACAGGCAGAGTGGACAGTGAGAGAGAGAGACAGAGAGAGAAAGGTCTTCCTTTGCCGCTGGTTCACCCTCCAATGGCCGCCGCTGCAGCCGGCGCACCGCGCTGATCTGATGGCAGGAGCCAGGAGCCAGGTGCTTTTCCTGGTCTCCCATGGGGTGCAGGGCCCAAGCACCTGGGCCATCCTCCACTGCACTCCCTGGCCATAGCAGAGAGCTGGCCTGGAAGAGGGGCAACCGGGACAGAATCCGGCGCCCCAACCGGGACTAGAACCCGGTGTGCCGGCGCCGCAAGGTGGAGGATTAGCCTATTGAGCCACGGCGCCGGCTCGAAAATAAATCTTAAAAAAAAAAAAAAAAAAAAAAAAAAAACAAGACCCTCAGAGTACTACAATCTTAATGGATTTTCTTTTATTGTTGCTAATTTATAAAGAAGTAGGGCGGGGAAGTAAGTGCTAGTGTAGGAGAGAAGCTGATGCCATGGTTTTTTCTACCTAGAAGTGAATCAGAAGAAGAAACAAAGGAAGATGGGCTGGGAAAAATGGGAGGAAGGAAGAGAGTGGAGATAAGGAGCTGAAGAAGAGCAGAAAGGAGAGATGGGTGCGGGACTGGAGGAAGAGGAAGATTAAAACCAAATGGAGAAAGCAAAGGAATACCAAGTGCCAGGAGTGATTCAAAAGTTTCCAAGGCTGGCTCACTAGGCTAATCCTCCGCCTTGCGGCGCCGGCACACCGGGTTCTAGTCCCGGTCGGGGCGCTGGATTCTGTCCCGGTTGCCCCTCTTCCAGGCCAGCTCTCTGCTGTGGCCTGGGAGTGCAGTGGAGGATGGCCCAGGTGCTTGGGCCCTGCACCCCATGGGAGACCAGGAAAAGCACCTGGCTCCTGGCTCCTGCCATCAGATCAGCGCGGTGCGCCGGCCGCAGTGCGCTGGCCGCGGCGGCCATTGGAGGGTGAACCAACGGCAAAGGAAGACCTTTCTCTCTGTCTCTCTCTCTCACTGTCCACTCTGCCTGTCAAAAAAAAAAAAAAAAAAGTTTCCAGCTTACACAACTGAATAAGTGACTTAGCAATATAGGTAGAGAAGTCAGTTTGAAATAAACCTGTACTGGTTCGGTGGGAAACACGAGTTTGATGTGTGTGTGAAGCACTCAAGGAGCTGACGTCTGGCAGCCCCTTCCCTACCCACACAATACAGTGGGTCACTGATGGACAGTTCCAACCAAACCACTATTGGGCAGGTCATCACTGACCTTCACCACCCAGTGATTGACAGTTCTAAGCAATCTTTGGTTTGACAGCCACTGCTGATCTGCCAGGGGACAGCTGCTATTGGTGCATATGACAGCCTGGCCTGGTCTGCATAACAAGTCCCCTCCTGTTCACCATCCAAACTTCCTTCCCTTCCTGTGTGTAACCCAAGTCTCCCTTTCTGTGCCCCGTGGAGGCGTGTCTCCCATGCATGTAGCGGAACCACAAGTTCCACAATGCTGTGACCTTGGAAGCCGTGCTAGCTTCCATCATAGCCATCACGGCTGCAGGATAGGTTCCACCATGGCCTTTAGGTCTTCATGACATCATTATAATTACCATGGTGTAGCGGGGGCACTTCCACTCCCATCATGCTTCTGACAGTCACATGACACTTTCAACACTACCTGAAAAGGACACAGAAATGGGCAATGCTCAAACCCTGCCCCCAACTCCATCCCGTTAATGAATATTCAATTGAGTTCCACCAGGGACATCATGCCCTGTGCCTCTGGAATGTATAGAAGGCCTAATCTTGTTGAGCCGGACTTTTTTCCTTTGTCAGGGGTTTTTCCCTTTGTTGAGAGCAAACAGGACACTGAGTGATTTTCCTGGGTGAAGGGTTATCTTTGCTGTCTTTTTGAGTTTTTGGCTGCACATTCCTGCACTACTTGGTTCTTGAGTTTGCACTTTTTTTGCTCTGAATGAATCCTGCTTTTCCATGCATCTTTAGGCCTCCACCTTGGAATTCTTTCATGCATGGAGAGAGGAACCTGCAATGAGCCTGGCTGGGAGTCCCCCAGCCAACAGCATGGGGACTTGGAGAAAATCTGGAATAAAGTTACAAAATGGTGAATCATCAGTGTATAGATAGCAGTAGACTTGAACTTGGATAAGATCACCTTGAGGACAAATAGAACGAAGTCTTGAAGTCAGTACGTGAAGGAAGAGCAACTGGTGTCAGACAGCAAAAGAGGAGCCTGGCAAGGAGACTGAACAGGCAAAGCCAGAGAAACAATCCAGAAAACAAAGGGAGGGAGCCAAGAGAAATGTGGATCCAAACCAGAAAATACTGCTGGCATGAGAAAAAAAAAAAAAAAAAAAGTGCACCAGAGATCATTAGAGCTATTGGCAAAAACAGCTTTGTTCATTGTTATGTGGGGCTGGGAGACGCCAGTAGGTTTGGAAACAAACAGGAATTGAAGAAATAGACACAGCAATGCATATGATTCTCAGGAGAATCTTTACTGAAAGGGAGGCATGATAGCAGCAGGAGGCATGGTGCCAAAGGACAGAGCGTGCCACGTGCTGCCTCCAACACCAAGCTCTGCACTTAAAATCTCTATTTCAGCAAGAGACCACGACATAAAGGAGTTAATACTGCATCACCAGCCTCAACTATAGTCATAATCTGACTCATTGTGTATACATTTCTTTTTTTCATTTTTTGCGATGTTTTAAAGGAATAAGATATAAATATATTTTATGTCTCTGAATGCCTTCTCTTTCATTTCTCTTTGATACTCCCCAGGTTAAGCTAACCTAAAGGGAATGCTCATCAACCCCATGCACTTTCAGTGGCCATAAATAATATTTTAACAATACTCTATATAATAATATTAATATAGACAATTGATTTTCAATATTGTGGTTTTGAGCATTTATGTTGATGCATGTAATTCTAGTTCATTTCGATGGTGTATAGTATTACAATTAATAAAAATGCAATTTATTCATTCATTCTCATATTGATATGCATTTAAGTTCTTTACCATTTTCCACTAAGACTATAATATTGCCTTTAGCAACTCTGGATAACTAATGTTGTGCATATATGCGGGTATTTCTCTGGACTAAGTATTTATCTGAGAGTAGAATTGCATGGTGATAGGATATGTGCATCTTCAAGTATTTGATATTCCCAAACTGCTCCCAGAGTGTCCTATTTATAGTCTCTCCTGAAATATATACAATTTTTAGCTCTCTACTACCAGGAATGTATTTTTTGATTCTTGCCTCAGTTTCAGAATTTCCCTAAACCTCCTTCTACCAATTTCTTTTTTTTCTTTTGTAATTTCTGCTCTTGATTTATTATTCTTGTTTTTTTACATTTCTTTAAACTTACTGTTATTCCTTTTCTACTTCCTAGAAATGATGCTTACTTCATTTATGTTTATTCTTTGTTCTTAATATATTGAAAGCTATAAAGTTACCTCCGAACTCTGCCTACATCATCCTGTTTTTCATTCTCATTTTAACATTTCTAGTTATTCAAATATTTGTAAATTTCTTAACATGAAATATTTTATTAATTTTTTTCTTTTTGATTTCTAAATTTTGCTCAGAAAACATGATCTACATAACACCAATTTCTTACAATGTATTAGCATTTATTTATGACTTATTACATAGTCAAATCTTGTAAATATTCTACAGAAACCTTAATCAAAGTTGCTAATTTTGGTTTCCAATGTTTATGTACATATTTCTACTTAATTTTTGTTGTTGAAATTATAACTTTGTTAATATTTCTATCATTTTATTTACAACATTTCTGTGTTAGTTTTTGTTATTTCTTAGAAGCAACATATAGATTTTGATATTTTAAATAAATTAAGATTACTTGTGCCCTTATATCTGTGAGTTTAGACTATTTACATTAATTATTTTTATTTTTTCAGTTTATATTCACTTTTTTCCCTTTCCTTTGCTTAAATGTTGCCTCTTTAATGTTAAATTTAGCATTTGTAAACACAACGTGGATATAACACATGTATCAGTACATTTTAACTTCTGCTTAAATGCTTACTCTCCTGTTATTACAATCTATATTTACATTTTTGCACTGAAAATATAAAGAATAGTATTCATTACTCATAAATTTATTGTGATCCAATTGCTTTATCAAAATCATGAATCATAAGTTTATTGACATATTTTGCCAGTTTCTGCTATAATGTTTGTTTAATTTATCACATATATTTCCACAGGAGTCACTTCCTTTTAAAGATTTATGTATTTATTTGAAAATCCGAGTTACAGAGAGAGAGAGGGAGAGACAGAGAGTGAGGTATCTTCCATCTGTTGGTTCACTCCCCAAATGGCCACAACGACCAGGATGGGGCAAGATCAAAGCCAGGAACTTCTTCCAGGTCTCCCACAAGGGCTCAGGGACTTTGGCCACCTTCTGCTGCTTTTTCTAGGCCATTTAGCAGGGAGCGGGACCTAAAGTAGACCAGTGAGAACATGAACCGGTGCCCATAAGGAATGCCAGCACCATAGGCAGCGGCTTTACCTGCTGCAATACAATTCAGGCCCTGGGACTCTTTTTTTTTTTTTTTAAGGATTTATTTATGTATTTATTTGAAAGTTAGAGTTACACAGAGAGAGAAGGAGAGGCAGAGGCAGAGAGAGAGGTCTTCCATCTGCTGGTTCACTCCCCAATTGGGCGCAATGGCCAAGCTGCATCAATCCGAAGCCAGGAGCCAGTGGCTTCTTCTGGGTCTCCCACGTGGGTGCAGGGGCCCAAGGGTTTGAGCCATCCCCCACTGCCCTCCCAGGTCATAGCAGAGAGCTGGATTGGAAATGGAGAAGCCAGGACTCGATCAGGCGCCCACATGGGATGCCGGCACTGCAGGCGGCTGCCCTACTTGCTACACCACAGCACCAGCCCCTCATTATTATTTTTTAAGATTTATTTACTTGAAAAGCAAAGTTACAGAGAGGCAGAAGCAGAAAGAGGGAGAGAGAAAGAGATACTCCATCTGCTGTTTCACTCCCCCAGATGGCCACAACAGCCAGGGCTGGACCAGGCTGAAGACAGGAGCCAGGTACCTCGTCTGGGTCTCCCACATGGGTTCAAGGATCCAAGCCCTTGAGCCATCCTCCACTGTCTTCCCAGGCACATTAGCAGAGAGCTGGACCTGAAGTGGAGCAGCCAGGACTCAAACCAGCATCCACGTGGGATGCCAACACCACAGGCAACAGCCCTGGGACTCAAATTTTATACTAGAGTACCTCTTTTCCTTTTTTTTTTTTTTTTTTTTTTTTTTTTTTTTTGACAGGCAGAGTGGACAGTGAGAGAGAGAGACAGAGAGAAAGGTCTTCCTTTGCCGTTGGTTCACCTTCCAATGGTCGCCGCGGCCGGCGCACAGCGCTGATCCGATGGCAGGAGCCAGGAGCCAGGTGCTTTTCCTGGTCTCCCATGGGGTGCAGGGCCCAGGCACCTGGGCCATCCTCCACTGCACTCCCTGGCCACAGCAGAGGGCTGGCCTGGAAGAGGGGCAACCGGGACAGAATCCGGGGCCCCGACCGGGACTAGAACCCGGTGTGCCGGCGCCGCTAGGCGGAGGATTAGCCTAGTGAGCCGCGGCGCCGGCCCTCTTTTCCTTTTAATGAGGGTCTGTAGGTAGAAAATTTTTAGTCTGTGTATATATTGTAATGCATTTTGCCCCAATATTAAATTACAGTTGAGTATAAAATTATTTTCACATGGCACTTTGAATAATGTGATCATTTGTCTTCTAATGTCTATTGCACCAGGGAGATTTTTGTTATCAATCTGTCATTCATTGAATAGAATCTCTTTCTACTCTTTTAAGGCATTTTCATCATTCCTGGTACTCTCCAGTTTTTCTACAGTATGCCTGTCTGGTTATGAACTTCAGTCTTCAGAGTAAACTTTGATTAGATAATTTGCATCTTTTCTGAAGCATGAAAAATTAACAGAGATCTTCAAATACTGAATTTTCTTTATCATTTTTCTCATTTTCTTCTTTTGAGACTAGAGATGAATGTTTTCTGTTGTATCTCAGTCCCTTTACCTTAATTTTTAAGTCTTTTTATCTCTCTGTCACTTGTGTCTTATATAAACTTGCAAAACTGATTCTGTTACTAATATTTTTGAGAGTGTCCAGTGTTTAATGTATGCTCTCATGATCATTCTATTTCAAGAAATATATTTTTTGTTAATATTTCAAATTTTTTCAAAACTCACTTACACTTTTCCATTTGTGACCTATTTTCTTCCAAAAATTTATAAAAAGATTCTTTGGACATCATAGTTAAATTTTCATCAGATTTTGTAGAGTAAATGAGGAAGTTATCTTCTAATCTTTCATTCTATGCCATATTTTTCTCACCAGTACTTCTTAATGTATTTTGGAATTTGTCTTAATTTCAGTTGCTATAGCAACATATGATACATCAGGTGTATTAAGCAACAAATAATTTATTCTCACAGTACTGGGGCCTGGGAAGCCTAGTTAAAGAGCTGAGAAATCTGGTAACTGGTGAGGGCTCTCTTCCTCTCTGTAGATGGCCATGGTTCACTGTGCCTTCACCCGACCAATGAAAAAACCATTCCTCTGTGTCTCCTCTTGGAAGGGCACAGATCCCATTCATCAGGGGCTTTATCCTCCCAAAGGCCCCACCTCCTAGGACTATCACACTGGGATGTGGGACTTTAATGTACAAATTGAGGTAAGGGTTTCAGACATTCAGTCCATAACAGAACTTAAGTTTACACAATTGCAAGTGGAAGGGTTTTATATCATTTCTTACTCCTGCTCTCTGACCCTATGCTTTCTCTCTCTCTCTCCTCTCTCTCTCCTCTCTCACTTCTCTCTCCTCCCCTGGCCACCCTCTTCCCTACCCCCTTTTCTTCCTTCACCTCCTCGTTTTCCTTCTTCTCTGAGCTTGCAACCCCTTCTTTAGCAATTTGGAGGTTGTCTCTCCTCGGTGCAGTGCCGGTCCAGTGATCACATCCTGAGGTAATTGTAGAGAATCTTGACTGTCCAATCATCCATCTAGCTGGTGACCTGGGTTGCTTCCTGATTGTGAGCCATGTCTGTTTTTCCTTCCTCTCTGGGTTCCTAGTTGTCTACATGTGAAACCTCAGGAAGTGGTTGAGCAACCATTTTCTCTTTTTATCTTTGAACTTTTCACAAATGGGGGAGCCCCCAATTACCCTTGTCACACAGAAGTGAACCTAGCTCACCCAGTGTTCAGTGGAGCATTTTTTACCACCACCTTAACCTGTAGCAGGAGAAAAACTACTTCCCACTTACAAATCAGGCGCTGTCTGGCCCATGGCTTTGGTCATGCTTGCTGCTTTGCCATTTCTGATCCACGGAGAGAGTTGCCATGTTTTTAAGCTTTTTGGTTTTCGATATTTTTCTAAGTTTATCATTGCTATATGTTTGAAGAAGATTGGAGGGTCCAAGTGTATACTCATGAAATTATCCTTGAATGGAAGTCAGTTATCTCACTCACAATATTTTACCTTAAAATCACAATCTTAATGACAAGCTAGTCCCTTCTTATACTGGTATCAGTATACCACCAAAACCTACCTCCTCTCCTGGTACCTTAAACTTTATTTTGCAGAAATAGCAGTTTTAATACCCTCATGCTTTTAAGTATGTTGTTTCCTTCTACCATTCTTCTGCTGGTTAATGGTTCATCTTCCCAGTCAAATTACTCCTCTACCATGAAGTCATCCCTGACTTCAGAATACGGTTTGCTCTTATAATGGTCTCACATTCCCCCAATGTCATTTACCTGTATTCACTGTAATAACTGGTTTATGTTACTTCCTAAAGATCTTCATGATGAGTACTATTTCTATTCTCCCTTTTACAGATGAGGGACTTCAGTTTGGTGTGGTTAACCCAGAGATCATGCACAATTAGTAGCAAAGCCAAGACCAGGACCCAGTCCAATAATACTCCCGGTCTATTGTTTATCTGCATGGTACTCTGCTTCTTCCGTCTTCTATATTCCCACAATGCTTTGCGGATTGCTTCCACAATGGATATCATAACTTAGCTGCTTATTTTTCTTTGTGGTGCATATACTGTAGTAACACTATCCACCCACTGGCTCAACCCAGAACCAATGAGTAATCTCATATCAACCCTTCCCCCAGCCCACACATTTACTCAGTCACCATGCCTGTCCGGGTTACTTCCTAATGATTCTCAAAACTTTCTTCCCTCTCATCTCCATGATTGCTGCTTTAGATCTTAATCAGTTCTCTCATATACAATGACCATTTCATTCCTGATATCCCTGTTTATAATGTACATGCAGCACACCACTGGACAATTAGACTTCACCTTAGAATATGTCCATGACTGGCCAAAACCCCAAAATAGAATTGCTGTTCTTGAGCCTGCTATGCCCTTAAAATCTAGGGCTTAGCCCCATATTGAACACACAATGAGCACTCAAAAAATATATAATGAAAAGACTGTGTCTTCTATCAGTTTTTACCTCCTATAATACCTTCCCATGTGTCTATCTCAGCATGGAGATTTGGATACATATCTAGAAAACTAACTACTGCTTGATTATTTACAGATACAAAGTACCTCTCCCTAGTAAATAATACTAGCAACATGAAGTTGTTCCAATAGGTTTCTCATCCCAAAAGTGGTAGAGAAAACCCCCTGGGATAGACTGACATTAAACTTGAACTCTGTGGAAAATTGGCTGTTGGTATTTTCTAGAAGATACAATGGACTTTTGCTAAACAAATCTCTAGTTTTGCCTAAAATACTGTTTCCTTAAAACCCTCAATACCTTTCTCCAGTATCATGTTTCAACTTCACCATACCAATACTGAGATCTGGATCTCAAGAAATAGAGAATGCATGGGGCAGAGGTGGCAAAAGGACAGGAGTTTGCAGGGGTAGCTAATAAGCCCTCCTACTCCTCAGAGCCTCTTCCCCAGAAGACAATCATCTCTTCCACTGGAGATGTGTTAGACATGTGCACACAGCTTTAGCAGTTATTTCAACTTGGGGCGATGATCACGTAACCCAAAAACAAGCTGCCAAAATTTCAGCTGCTTTCAGTTGATCAGAAATGTGACAAACTCCTCACTTTTTCCTTATGTGCTACAACATGCCTGAAGTTCACACCATGAGCACAGAGATGGAGAGAGGGGTAGAATGAGTTATAAGGGGGCAGATTTGGGGTCTGAGCTATTCACTGGATATGGTCACAGAAAGAACAGGCCATAGGTGTTTGGTGAGTCATGAACGCTGAACTTTCTTGTGAGACCAACACAGGAAGTTCCAGTTTGCTCTTAGATCTTCCCATAGATGAGAGTCCACACAGCAGCAATGAACTTCACTACGGTGCCAGAAGGAATTGGTCATTCACACTCACTGACCTTTTCCTCCTCAGCATGGAAACTGAGCGCAGGAACCGCGACCGAGAGGCATAAACTTTTTAGTTTCCAGAACAGCTTTTCACGTGACATTCTCTAGTCTGGCAGTATTTAATCAAGAAATTATATCTAGAGGAATTCCTCCTAAAGCACTGTGGTAAAGCCTTGATCTGAGATAATTCTGACATTTCTTCCCCAAAGGAACCATCCCTGAAATCCAGAGGATTTAGAAGTTTTGTATAAAATAATTATATATAATATTAAAAGAGAATATCCATTGCCCTCTTGTGAGACCTGTCATCCTTAAAAGAAGCATGTTTTCCTTTATTAGCCAAAACATTTTACTAAAATCTAACACTAGAAAATTTTCTAATTAGACTTTAAAGAGCAATATTTGCTATATTTACTTATTTATTTTTTAATTTTTATTTGTTTATTCATTTGTTTATTTTAATGTGAAACTAATGATAAAAACAAACTAAACAAAGTGACTTAACACATCATATTTTGTCACCACTGTAATGCATTGCATGAGAATTTATCAACTTCAAGGACTAAATAAACAGATCCTTGGAGATGTTTAAGTTTTACACCAAATCTAATGTCTATGCTGAAAATTTTCCAACAAACTGTGACCCAGGTCCTGAAAGGGGTTACATTAATTCTTTCTTTCAGGTCACAATCTATAAATTGTGTATTTTGTTTATTGCACCGTTACTCGGTGCCACAGACCAGAGACTTGACGGTAACTAAGCTCCCACACAGCTTCCAGTCAAATATGGAAAATAGACAAAGAAGGCTAACAAGATCTGCACGAGGGTCCATCAGAACCTCAAAGGAGAAATTCATGCTGTCCAGAACTTGGGAGTCAGGGGGCAGGTATTCCGTGGATGAATAAGATCAAAAAGACAAAGCCCTGAGTCACACAGCATTGGATACAGTGATGCAGGTACAACCCAGTGTGCACCAACCTCAGAGAGTAGGGGTCAACCACTACAAGAGTGACAAAGTCACCTCTGCCAGGGCCTTGTGAGTTACCCTTGTGCAGTTTGTCTGAAGGCCACTGGGAAGCTACTGAACTGATGGAAGCTGTAGAGTAGCAGAGACTTCCATTTAAGACGACTCAGTGTTGTGGAGCTTGTAGATTAGAGTGGGACAGATGCAGAGGAAAGATCCCCAGGAGAAGCAGGAAGGAGCAAGCATTGTGACTGTGAAAGATGGAAATATTTAAGAAACCAAACCAAAATTCTTGAGCTAATATTTTGGGTTCTACCTGATATTTAACTTTGAAAACTCTATCATTTTATTTAAGAGAGATAAAAGAATTCTACTGAGCATAAAGCAGCTCTACTAAAGACAGCAGTGCTGCTCAAATACAAACAGAGTATAAACATAATAAAATGTCAAATATTTGTGATTCAGTTCTAAATTCCGAGCTGTTTTATCAGCACCATTTATCATACCAACTGCAATGACAATTATCAGGCTAGAACCAATGAAAATGCCTTAAAAGTAGCTTCCTTCTAGGGACCAGTGTCCTGTGTGAGAAGTTGGACCACCCGCAGTGCTGGCATCCCACGGGGGCATCAGTTCCACCACTGGCTGTTTCATTTGTGATCCAGCTCCATGCGGATGTGCCTGGGAAAGCAGCAGAAGATGGCCCAAGTGCTTGGGTACCTACACCAATATGGGAAACCCAGTTGGGGCTTCTGTCTCCTGGCTATGGCCTGGCCCAGCCTCAGCCATTGTAATTATTTGGGGAGTGAATGAGCAGATAGAGAACTCTGTGACTCTCTCTTCCCACCCTCAACTCTGTCTTTCAAATGAGTAAAGTAAATCTTTAAAGAAAATCTTCTTTCTGATGAGATGCTAAACTTGTCTTCTTGCCCAAGCCCCAAGCGCAGGGTACAGCACAGACAGCTCAGTAAATATCAGTTTAGTGGAAATGAAGTGTAATTTGGGATGTGACTAGGTCAGAGGTGTCAAACCCATGGGAACACACTACAAGGCATACAATTAGATCTCCTGTGCTTTGTTTTACTTAGAGAACAAATGACAGCAGAAAATTGAGCTCATTTTCTGAATGGAAAGATGAAACAGGGTAATCACTGAAAAGCAGCTGGAAGATGCGCAGACCTATCACCCAGACGCTGACAGTACACAAGGACAGCCTGGCTGGTTGAGTCTAGGAGCAGAGCACAGCCCCTGGGATGACAAAGGTTGAAAACATCCAGAGTTGCTACCAGGAGAACACTTTTTCTATCAGTGCTACTGCAACCTGCTTGATACCCATTTTCTAATTGATTTCGGGAAACCGTTGTCCACGTTCCAGATTTGGCAGGAAGTCTGTGTTCTATTCTCTGCTCACATTGCTTCTGGTCCTGCTTTAAGATCTACTCCAAGAATTTTGTCCTTTGCAACCATCATGAAGTCTTAGATTTGCCAAACGTGCATGCTGTAGAGCCCCACATGGCTGTACATCCCCTTCCATTAGAAATGCCACGTTACTAATACTGGTTGTGACTCAAGTTGCACATGTTGATTCCCAAATTTTGCTTGACTTGACCCTCAACTAAATGACACTGGGATTATGAGGTCCAAGGGCAAACAGAAAATAAGAAAAGTGACCGAATTTTATATGCTAAAAAATTCTAAATTAAAAAAAAAAAACTAATTACTACATCATGAGGTACCTCTTTCACTGCTGTGGGAAGTAGAAGGAAGGGACCTAAAGTCTTGCTTGGGGAAGAAAGCAGGTGCAAATAAGTTTCTTTGTCTAATAGAGAAAACATGCTAACTCAGTTTACTTACCAGTCTTAGGCAAACTTATGGTCATAAAATTGTTTTAAATCAAACCCACAATTTCAACAAAATTATTAATGGAATTCTTCCTATAGAGATCACACTAGTACTATAGTCGGCATCTTTATAAGTCATAGGGATAATTATGCACAGTACATTAAAATGGTCATGTTTCTTAATAAAATAAAGCTCCAGAGGTCTTAAATTCCTGCTGACCATAAAGTCCTTGAAACCTGACAACAGCTTCACTTGATTCTAATATGGCTAATGAAATAGAGGACAATAAATAAATAGGCAGCAAAGAAAAAAATGAACTTGTCCATTATTCTTCTGTGTTGTCCACCTAATAATATCTAAAACCCAGGGGTTTCAAAGGGTACTTACAAGAGCATTGCTGTCAGAAGCCATGTATGTGATCAGATTGGTAGAAATCAAAGCTAGAAGAGAAAAAAGATTTCCCACTACATGTAAGATTAAAGTGTTCAGAAAAACATGAATCTCTGGGCAAGGAGAAAGAATACATCTATGGTATTTGATCAATTTCACAATAAAAATAATGCATAAAATGGTTTTCTTGCAGAACTTAAAAAGCCAACTGTTAAAACTTAAATCCGTAAGATAAACCAGAATTTCATTGCACATCTGTCAGTATTCTTTCAAGTCTACAAATAAGACCTGCACATGATTTACCCAGTTAACATTACAGTATACACATATTTTTTGGAGAAATTAAAGCACTACCTTTTTCATAACAAACAATGCAATGAAAGATGAGGAAGCATTTGCTCCATTACCTGTTATTGAACTTCAAAGATGTAACAAACTCCCCAGTATCAGAACTCCCAACTCTAATACCAAGATGAGCCCCTTTTGATGTGTGGTACTTTGTAGTGGATTACCTGAAAAACAAGACATGCTGAGGCTTCAACTAAAGCAACTAAAGTGAAAACAAAAGAAAACCCCTCATGTTTTCTTACTTTGAAAAGCAAAACTCCTGTTAAAGATAGCCAAGCCACAGAAAGTCTCTGCAGAAGAGAGAACTTTTCAATTCTTTCCAGCAACACCACCAATACAAGACCAGCCCTACTTGACTTTTTTTCTTATACTAAGGTCTCCAAATTTTGGAGAATCAATATCTGTTTCTTACATCATAAATTCCATGAATAAGACATTTATTTGTGAAATATAAGAGTAACACTATGATAAAAAAACTGATAAACAATTTTTAATTCATTATTTTAAAAAACCTAAAACCTAGATAAAATCAACTCAAACGCTGGAAAAAAACATCTGCAATATACCCTTAATATATAGCAATCTTAATTTAGAGGGTGCTTATACAAACTAGAAAGAAAATGAGCCAACTGATAGAAACATAACTGAAGAAAATTTCAAAAAATACAAATGACTAATGTTAATATCATTAACAATAAAATAAGCACAAAATAAAATTACATGACTCCACTTTTAATCTTCAACATTGACAATAAAAGAAATTCAGTGAAAGAAGCCACGTGTGATGAAGATAGAAGCATGTTGGAATGAAATCACTTCCCAAGAGCAACTCGTGACATAGCAGGTGAGATGCTCGTGTCTCATATCAGAGAAACTAAACTTGATACCCAGATCTGGCTCTTGACTCCAGCTCCCTGCTACTTAGACCCTGGGAGGCGGTGGCTATAACTCAAGTAATTGAGTCCCTGACACCTATGTGGCACCTCCAGTTGGATTCCTGACTCTTGCTTCAGGGATTGTGGGCATTTGGGAGTGAGCCAACAGACAGGATCTTGCTCTCTCACTGTCGCTCAAATAAATAAATATATTTTTAAAAAGAATAGTCTTGCATATTTGGGATGTCACCCTTCTTGGAGGACGATTTGTCAAGATGACAATGATAACAGTGGCATCTAACAGTTGCTGAGTCTTTACTATGTGCCATGAACTGTAATAAGTACTACCATGCCAAACACAAAAACATTTCATAATATATCTCTAATAAAAAGGTAAGTTTTATGTACACAGTGTTCTCATTCATTTTGTGTCATAGAAATATAAGTTTACATATAACCACACTCAGACATCAATGCTTTGAGGGGGTAAAAGTCTGAATATACTTTCCACAGAATGGATATGGTAATGTTTTGTGGAAGCCGGGATAACTGCTGGTTTATTTTTTATCCCCCTATATGTATGTGGTCTATAATAAGTACTTACAAGATATTCAGATAAAGTGCTGTAAATATTTTATTGTCTATTTATAGCAATGTATTTTTATTATCAATTGAGTGGATACATAATGAGCAAAATCACATTGAATACTGTGGTGGTTCTATGCAAAGAAGGAAATATTATAGAAGTTCAGAGTCAAAGGTTTGGATTGGACTAGACTGGATCTAAATTCTAATTTACAACCTACTTAACCGAATGATTTAGGGGACTCTGGACTCCTGTCTGTGAAATGATGATAGTAATTAGTATTTATTTTTAGGGTTGGATGAGATTTAAATCAAGAAATATCTTTAAAATGCTCATAGCAGCACTTAACATTTCACAAATTCCCCATAAATTATTTTATTCCTATAAAACATTTGCTCCTTACATATGCATTTGTTAAAGGTGGACCATGTGTACCTTTAAGTAATATGTAAATGCCATACTGTGAAAACATCCCCGACTCTACTCAGATGATGAACTGAACTGGCCCCTTCCTATGATATTACAATAGTTAAATTTATTGCTTTTATTAAGCAGTTGCTCTGGGCCTGGTGGATTGATAATATTCATGTATCATGCCACATAAGTGTCATAGTTACCTTATGATGATTACTCCCATTTCTTGGAGGAGAAAATTTAGAAGAGGAAGTTAGTAAACAGGCATGTCCAAATTCCAGCCAAGCTTCAGAACCAGTTCTCTTCACCACCATGGTGCTTTCCTGGCTCCCCTAATGTCTCCCTCGAACATAGTCCAAAGAGTGGGTAGGATTGTGGCACATTTAGGATTGTGGCTCTGTGGACATTTCTGTCTCCCCATTAGGAAACTAGGAACATGAGAGGCAGTGACCAGGACCCAGTCTTCTCTGTGGCCCGGTGCCTAGCCCAGGTGATTTTGATAAAATTATTTTTAAATCGATAGATCACATCCTCAGATGACTTTACTTCAGTAGAAAGCTGAATCCTTTTTTTATTCAGCCAAATTTCTATCTGGCAGCAGATGATGGAAGACAAAAGCAAAAATTCACTTCTAATTGTCCCTCCAAGCACTGGGTTTTGTTGCAAACGCAAGGCCCCAGCCATTGACATTAAGCCTCCCCTGGTTCCTGAGGAATCTTTCCTCCACACTCATTTCACCTGCTTTCACCCTGTCCATCTCTACTCTGTCCAGGCCAATTGCCACCACTCTAATCCAGGGAATTAGCAACTGCAAGAGCGTCCTAACTGATATCCCGGCTTTCACTCTGGCCCGAGTGATGTTTTCTTCGATTCACATATCATGGTTCCTCTCTTCCCTTAAATCCCTACAGTGGCCATTGGTCCTGAGATAAAACAATTGCATGAGTGTCTCCTATAAGGGAAGCTCTCCATCACCTCCTCACGTGGCCTCCATATCTCTCATTCTCCACGTCCCTGGCTGACTAGATTCCTTTTAACTCCTTAAACATGTTTCTCCCAATCTCAGAAGCTCTGTGCATGCTTTTCTCCAACAGCCCCTATGCAAGATGGTTTAGCTAACAATCCCATCTAACATTTCAACCCTCTGAGCAAATACCACTGATCAAGAAAAATCTCCCCTGATCCTTGTGAGAGATGAATCCTCTTTTAAACACTCATAGCACCTTTTCTTTTATTCATAGATGTTTTCATCATTGTAGTGAATGATCCATTCCTCAATTCATTCTTTAAAATCTTTTTAAAAAGTTTACTCACTTATTTGGAAGGCAGAGAGGTGGGGATGGAGAGAGAGAGAGAGAGAGAGAGAGAGAGGACTGATTTTATCCACTGGTTCATTGGCAATGGCCAGGGCTTGACCAGGTCTGAATTCCATCCAGGTCTCCCACATGGATGGTAGGGACACCAGTACTTGGATCATCATTTGCTGCTTTTCCAGGCACATTAGCTGGGAGCCTAATTGGAAGTAGAACAACTGGAACTTGAACCAGCAATTTAATATAGGATGCCAGCATTGCAAGCTATGAGTTCATCCACTGCTCCACATCACAAGCCCCAGGTTCTCTAATATCTGAAACCCCACTGTATCCCAACCCACCTGAGTGCAGATAATGTTGCCTCATTCACGTGCTTACTGCTGTATCCCCAGTCTTTGCATACAGGATGACTCAAGAGATACTTGTTGACTAAATGAATTAAAAGTGAAAAACTAAACCCACAAAGTATAGATGAGTTTCCATAAAGAAAATCTGTGAATAAGCAATTTTTGTTTTATGGAATATTGCCATTATGGATAGCCCATTAGAAACACCAGGATATGGAAATGAAATCATGTTGTCAGACTTCATCCAGTAGAGATTACATGGGTAAACATAGCACAAAATCATGGGCCACTGCTGTGGAATAGTAGGTTAAGCATCCATCTGTGGTGTCAGCAACCCATATAAGCACCAGTTCAAGTCCTTGCTGCTTTACTTCCAATCCACCACCCTGCTAATGGCCTGTGAAAACAGTGGAAGACGTCCCACATGCTTGGGCCCCTGCACCTGCATGGGAGACTCATAAGAAGCATCCTGTCCAGCTCTAATGTTGCAGTCATTTGGGGAGTAAACCAGCAGATGGAAGACCTCTCTGTCTTCCCCTCTCTCTGTCTGTAACTCTGCCTCTCAAGTAGATAAATAAATCTTTTGAAAAAAAAAATAGCACAAAATCACTGTCAGGGTTGGGGCATGGGATGGGAGAGACCTGAGGATGGATATACTTTTTGTGCAAGCTATTTTGTGTGCTTAGCTAATGATTTTGGAGTCTTGGAATTTATTTCTTGATGTATTTTACATATATAAAATCTAATGTCTTATCAAAATGATAAAAAGTTAATTTGGGGCTGAATAATATTCAAAATCATATACGTTCAGCTCTTGTTTCTTCTCTTTTATTCAAAGCAGAAGGTCACAATCAGGAAGAATTAGAAAGTGAAATGGTGGTCAAGGCGTCTCATGTAAATGCCTTTGCTTATTGTCTGTATGTTGAAAATTGATCCAGGGGCCCACTGCTGGGGTATAGGGGGTAAAACCTCTGCTTGCAGTGCCAGCATCCCCTATGGGTACCAGTTTGAGTCCAGCTGCTCTACTTCTGATCCAACTCTCCACTGTGGCCTGGGAAAGCAGCAGAAGATGGCCCAAGTCCTTGGGCCCCTGCACTCACATGGGAGACCTAGAAGAAGCTCCTGTCTCCTAGCTTTGGATCAGCCTAGCTCCAGCCGTTATGGCCATTTGGGGAGTATACCAGCGGATGGAACACCTCCCTCTCTCTGCCTCTGCCTCTCTGTAACTCTGACTTTCAAATAAAAAAAAAAGAAAATTGATCCAGGTAACTATATGATAGGGCATATGTATACATATGTTGATAAGCCAAATAAGCAGCTTCCTGGTTTTGATGAAAATATATTTAAAGCACACAATAAGATCACCTCATGAAAAATTAACGATGCTGGCAAAGTTTCTAAGACGTTGCAATTTTTTAGTATTCACAACCTTCTGAGATTTTCAGTTTAAGAAAGGTACATACAAGTAAAAGACTTAAAAGAAGGAAGAGCAGTTATTTGATTTACCTTGATAAGGAATTTTGGCCAGTATTATTTTTAACTGTAGAGGATTAGAAAGTTATGAGTTAATTTGTAGGTTTTAAATTTTCTAGTTGCTCTCATACAAGGCTCTGTAAAACAGAGGATAAATCTAGCTCATATTTAACATAGTTGGAAAGTCATTTCTACACAAAAATCATAACAAATTTCCAGCCTTTAAAACATTAAGCATGGTGTTCATTTTATTGCACCATTACGAAGATTTTAATGTCTATTAAGGAATAACCAAAACAGTCAGTTCTGACCTGTTACTCCTATAACATCCTTTAGTGATTTTTTTTCTTAGTTTTAAAAGAAAAATCAATTGTACTAGCCTTCTTTTCAACAGAATATTTTGCTTCATCTTGATACTCTTGGTTTATTTTCTGGTTTTAAAATTACATAGACTGGAGTCCATATTTCTGACCTAACTAACTTACCAAACAACTTCTAAATTGTTAGAATGCCCCCAACTTAATAGCATGCATTATTGTTTGCATCAGAAACACAAACAGGCCGGCGCTGCGGCTTAATAGGCTAATCCTCCGCCTGCGGTGCCAGCACACTGGGTTCTAGTCCTGGTCAGGACACTGGATTCTGTTCCGGTTGCCCCTCTTCCAGGCCAGCTCTCTGCTGTGGCCTGGGAGTGCAGTGGAGGATGGCCCAAGTCCTTGGGCCCTGCACCTGCATGGGAGACCAGGAGAAGCACCTGGCTCCTGGCTTCGGATCAGCGCGGTGCGCCGGCTGCAGCGCACCGGCCGCAGCGGCCATTGGAGGGTGAACCAACGGTAGAGGAAGACATTTCTCTGACTCTCTCTCACTGTCCACTCTGCCTGTCCAAAAAAAAAAAAAAAAAAAGGAACACAAACAGAAAGATTCTTCATTAGTACATATTAAAGAAAATCTCTTCTTTGAAATTAACTTTATTATTCATTTGATAATAAAATTTGTTTTCCACTTTTTAGTTGCAGAGCTTTTTACAAACATCTTTTATTTTACTTTATTTCACAAACTTAAAGTTTGTGAAACTATCTGGCTATATTGCATGTTGTGAGGTTTTAAAGAATTGTTCTTTAAAGAAGATAACTAAAGTATGACTGAGAAAACAATTCTCTTAACCTCTGTAACAAGGACCCAACGATCACTGGAAGACCCTGCCAGGGAACTCAACCAACCTTGAAGTGTGAAAGCTATTTTATTGGATGAAATCCGTTATCACACTTACTCAAACCCTTTAGTTGCATACTAATTCCTGCAGGAAGAACAGCTTTGTATTACAAAGGTGTTTCTAGGTGATTATGCCCATTCTAGGTAGTTGCTACCACTTATTGAGCATGTGTTGTGTTTCCTGTATGATTTCCTTTAATTTTCACAGAACTCCTACGAGTCACTTAGGATTTATAGACAGTCCAGCAACACGGGCAAACAATGTGCCTTATTCTGAATCTAGAAACCAGAGCTGAAGAAGCAAACAGGAAAGACTGGCGCCTCTTGGAGCAGAAGTTGCCATCATCAAGGAGCGAGTAATCCATGTGGCAACAAATGTGCTCTCTTCACCTGCCACAGGAGCTGTGGATAAGCTCGCATCTCTGCTAAGGGAAGCCCATCACAGCAACACCATGAAAGCAGAAGAGAAAATTGATCTTTGCCCCTACTTAAAAAGAAAGGGACATGAAATACCCAGTAGTTTTGCCAATTAGTAGAGACCTGTCTCATCAAGGGGGAGCAGGAGAGGAGTAAACAACATGCCAGATGTTGTCCCCAGTAGTGTGTGCACAGAGATGCAGTGTGGAGAGGGTGGTCTGGGGTCGCTACTTTCTACAGGGAATTTATGAAGGAGGAAATGGCACTATCTTATTTCAATTTTTCTTCTTTTTAATTTAAGCTCTACCACCCTGATTCCAGCACATTTTCTACTTGCTTTTAAAAAAATGCATTCTTTCTCTTTCATTTGCTTTTCCTTTGTTGTTCTCTATTCTACCCATTTGCTGCATTTATTTTCTGCCGTCTCTCCACTGAGACGATGAATTGACAGATGGTTTCAAGAACTACAGCTTTTTTAAAGCAGAGAAATGATGATGCTTAAAATTACTTTATTCTCAACACCATTGAAATGCTGTAACATCATCTGAGGACATTGGCAGGCTCCTTCCTTCCTCTCCCTTCGAGCATCCCACATAAGCTGTCACTCCTGACAGTCAAGGCTCAGACACAGAATTCACAAATCTAAAGAAGAGAATAACCTTCTCTCAGATGATGGTGTCAATCTTTGCTCCCAGAAGACCATTTTAGCATAGTAATAACCAGGTGGCAAACTGAAAGTGATGGGAAAAAATATTTTTTTACCCCCCTGGAAGAGCCTAACTAGAGGCAAATGGCTTTTGACCTTGCCCCTCTGTGTCTGTGAGAAAGAACCTCTGTAGGGGTCACCTGTCCTCCCTGCCTCAGGAGCCTGTAGCTCCTGAGGTCTCAGTCTTCACCCACAGCATACCCCCAGGCTGTGGCAAGCTTGGACCTACCACCTGCTGCACCCCAGCTCTGGCACAGGGACAGGGTTGCTCTCAGTCAAGGCCCTCTGCCTTTACCAGCATGTGCAAGTGAGTAGATGCACAGAAAAGCACAAGAACCTATTTCTATGGAGTTGACTTTGTCCCACGGCTGCCTTAAGCTCCAGGACACTGCTTGGTGAGCACTGGTTCCTGCTGGCCCTCCAGAATAGTGCTGGCATACAGACTTTCTGTGGCTCGAGTTACTTAATAGGCAAGGCAAAGTACACAAGCTGCACCTCCACCCCAAACACACACACACGCAGAGAGAGAGAGAGAGAGAGAGAGAGACTTAGTGGCAACCCTTGTTCACCAACTCAGATAAAACTTATAATCTCAGCTGCATCTTTCTTTACCGACTCCAGATGCAAAGAATTTCGAGGATCCAGCCATTCTAATATCAAACTAGCTGGTGCAAGGGTTTAATTTTGAAACTCCAAGATGGCATTCAACAGTTTGTACCAGTTTGCACTAGTTCCGAGCTATAAGTCATGCAAGGAAAGGAAAAGCAGGCCCATAATGAGGCCAGAGGACACGCTGGTATCTCTGAGGCGAGATATTCAGCCCACTACAGCCTGTCCATGAGCACACCATGCTTCCCTCCAGGGTGGCCCCCAAATAACACCTGATTGCTAAGCTCACTCAACTCCAGCACTCTGAAGTGAGAGAGGATGCACCAGACAAGTATGGAGAACGATGGATAGCCCTCATCTTGCTAGAATTTGTGTCCCTAAATTTGTCCACTTGAACAACGACCCCATGTATTTCTCTATGGGAGATGATATGCTTTTTCTGCTCAATGACAGCCAGACAACGTGTGCAGTGCTCTGAGGAGCCAGTCACTTCAGTTGAGCCTTGCCAGACAACATTCGACTGAACCCCCTTCCCACCCTCGTGAGTAGACAGATAAACCCCCATTTAACAGGGGTCTCTGTAGGGAAGCATCACTGGTTAGAAGGAAGTCAGAAAAAGAGAAATAATTACAAAATCTTCCAGTGGTTTACACTCATTGCTCTGTAAATTGGAGCTGAAATTCTTTTGTCTGGCTAGCTCTTTCATTAGGAAATATCTTTTTCATGAACCTCTTAATTTTGCAATGGTAGTTACCAAATCTAGTCAGACAAGAAAGGTAGAGGCCATATGGAAACTTACAGCTGTGCATAATCACAGGAAAGACACTTTTATCAAAAATGGGCACTTGCTCTTGGAGCCCATTGGAATAGGATATTTTGCAGAATTATTTACGAACCGGTTTCTCTCTTCACATTGGCTCTGGAAAGTATATTACCTATACTTTTAGAGATGGAGAAACTGACACAAACATCAGGTAAATAGTCTACAGAGCTTGCAAAGCATAAAGCCAGAATTTGAATTCAGGTCTTCAAACTCCAAGCCCAGGGCCCACTGATCATTGCAGTGCTGTCTCTTAGACTAATCTCTGCCTTTTCAACTTACCAGCATGATTAACTTTTCTGCACCTCTTCTAAAATGAATAAGCCCCATAATTCTCATAGACACTCCAAGTCAGGCATACAGTAGGCACCTCATAAATACCTGCTGATTTTATTGATCCTGCCTCAACTTTAGGACAAATTATTGTGGGTAGACTACTTACCAGTTGTGGGCAATTCTCAGAGACATCCCACGGTTCCATGTGGAATCACAGATCAGCTGCCACTGAGTAGTTTTGAAGGATCAGGCCAGCAACACCCATACCTCCCAGCAGGAGACACTGGAGAGCCAAGTGCACTTTGTTTTGGAATTGTATATCCTTGCCAAAATGCCATCGAGAAAGAACATGGGCTACTTTCTGGCTGGACTCCTCAAAGGGAAGCTTGTTGAATCTAAGGCTTCCATCCCTACCATCCTGCCACCAATATGGGCAAAGGGGTCTCAATATATCATTCGCTGACACTTCTGGGTCTCCTAAATTCTTTTTTTATTATTATTTTAAAGGTAGAGTTACAGAAAGACAGAGAGAGACAGAGAGAGAGCCAGAGAGAGAGAGAGATAGAGAGAGATCTTTCATCCACCAATTCACTCCCCAAATGCCTGTTGGACCAGGCTGAAGCCAGGAGCTTCTTCCATGTCTCCCTCATGGGCACAAGGGCCTAAGCACTTGGGCCATCTTCTACTGCTTTCCCAGCACATAAGCAGGGAGCTGGATCAGAAGTGCAGCAGCCGGGTCTTGAGCTAGTGCCCATGTGAGATGCTGGCGCTACCGAAGGCAGACCACAGCACTGGCCCCTCTCCTAAATTTCTAAAGCAAGAATGAGAGATGAAGCCAAGATACACCTTTTTAATTTTTAGGAAAAATTGCTAAATTAAAGTCATTCTTAACTATTCCCAGAACCGAGATATCTGTTCACACAATCCACTTAAGTTAATGTTTTCAAGAATCCATCGGCTTTCTTGAGAATCATAACATGTATGCAAAGAGACACCTAGTGGAAGAACAGGTAAGTACAGCATTCAGTTTAGGTAAGATTAAAACATCAGATTCCTCAGTTTAACATTCTCTTGATTTCAGTAGAGCATTTTTTTTAAACTATTGGAATCATAAGCCAAGATATCTAAGTTTTACAGAAGAAAATTTTGCATTTATTTCTCAATGAAATGTTTGCTTTTTGTTTTTAAATTCAGACTACCTTATTGTATAAAATCCTGAGAACTACAAAAATTACAGATTGTGCTTGACCAGCCACTTTAGTTCACCTTTCTCTGAACACATGCACTTTGTATTTCCACCCTTCTATGGAGTAAATGTGTGATTTTCCATTTGTCTTTGGGTTGCTTTAATCTTGCTCTTAATTAAGTACAGCCAATGGTTTTTTATTTTCCATCCAGCCTCCTGTGGTCCACCTAGCTTCCTGTGGTTCACCCATTCTCCTTATTACATACTCACTTTCTCACTCACACCTCACCTACACACTGAACTAGACCCACCTCCTCACCCTCGGCTTGCATATGCACCTGCCTCTCACTCCCTGCCCTAGATAACTTCATCTGACCTTAAAATCCTGTCATCAAAATACAAAAGAATCATTTTTTTTTCCTTTGCTCCACGCTGCTATTTGAAAAACTTTTAACATAACAAATGTTTAAGTAGATACATTTATTTGCAAAGTATACGCTCCCGAAGGCTCCAGGTCACAGGATTGTAGATCTGAAAGAGGAACCTGTGCTCTAGTAGACTGACATGTACAAAGTCCGACTACTCAGACCGCTGTGCTGTAAAGAGCCACACCTTGTGCACAGGCCCAGGAGAACGAGGCACCTTGTGCAGAAACGGAAATCATGAGACGGCAAGTCTCCAGGTGTGAATGCAAAACTTTCCCCTGGTGCAGACCCCCCAATGCAGTCACGCCAGCTACAGCCACACTTAGCAAAGATGCTCCGCCAAAGGCAAGCCCTTCCCAAACTCCTGTCATGGCCAAACAAAGAGGGCCCTGGGCCATTGTCAGTGAGTACAGAGTTCTTTAATTCTTCTGTCTCATAGGTAATGGTGGAATGTTGAGGCTTTTTTTCTGTAATCTTAGGAATAAACCAAAGAGGTCCATAATCATTTGATAAAGTTCTATTAAAATCCGCTAAAAAATAGTAAAAGTTACAATGATTAAAATGTAAAAAATTAATACTGCCAATGTTTTCAGATGCCAGTTTTACAAATGGAAAAATCTACATATTCATTATTAAAATTAACAGATCAACATAGTCTTTTTTTTTAAGATTTATCTATTCATTTGAAAGTCAGAATTACACAGAGAGCAGAGGCAGAGAGAGAGAAAGGTCGTCCATCCAATGGTCCACTCCCCAATTGGCCACAACAGCCAGAGCTGCACCAATCCGAAGCCAGAAGCCAGGAACTTCTTCTGGGTCTCCCATGCAGATGCAGGGGCCCAAGGACTTGAGCCATCTTCCACTGCTTTCCCAGGCCATAGCAGAGAGCATTATTAGAAGTGGAGCAGCCAGGTCTCGAACCTGCACCCATATGGGATGCCAGCACTTCAGGCCAGGGCATTAACCCACTGAGCCATAGCGCCAAACCCTCAACAAAGTCTTATACATTGATGAATTCCTTCTAATGTATTTGAAATCTTATGTTGTTGGATTAAAGTATTTCAAAAAATTATTATACATACATTATATACACAAAATGGAAAAATATATTATTGATTTCCAAAAAAATAGAAAATATAGCCTTCATAAACACATAAATATTTTGTCTTAAAATATATCAAGAAATCATGAATCTCACAACTGGAGACAAATAACAGCAAGTGCAGTTGAAGTCTATGGCATACCTCTCTCAACAATTAATAGCTTTTGGGGGCCGGCGCTGCAGCACAGCGGGCTAAAGCCCTGGCCTGAAGTGCCAGCATCCCACATGGGCACTGGTCCTAGTCCCGGCAGCTCCTCTTCTGATCCAGCTCTCTGCTATGGCCTGGGAAAGCAGTAGAAGATGGCCCAAGTCCTTGGGCTCCTGCACCCACATGGGAGACATGGCTCCTGGCTTCGGATAGGCTCAGCTCTGGCTGTTGCAGCCAATTGGGGAGTGGACCATCGGATGGAAGACCTCTCTCTCTGTCTCCACCTCTCTCTGTAACTCTGTCTTTCAAATAAATAAAATAATTCTTTAAAAAAACATTAATAGCTTGAGCAGACAATGAATAAACAGATATACAGAGGATCCAAATGACACAAATTAGTAAACTCAGACTATTGGATCCATAAACTTTACACATGAAAAACAGAGAATGCATACTCATTTCTTTTTTTTTTTTTTTTTTTGACAGGCAGAGTGGACAGTGAGAGAGAGAGACAGAGAGAAAGGTCTTCCTTTGCCGTTGGTTCACCCTCCAATGGCCGCTGCGGCCGGCACCCCGCGCTGATCCAAAGGCAGGAGCCAGGTGCTTTTCCTGGTCTCCCATGGGGTGCAGGGCCCAAGCACTTGGGCCATCCTCCACTGCACTCCCTGGCCACAGCAGAGAGCTGGCCTGGAAGAGGGGCAACCGGGACAGAATCCAGCGCCCCGACCGGGACTAGAACCGGGTGTGCCGGCGCTGCAAGGCAGAGGATTAGCCTAGTGAGCCGCAGCACCAGCACTCGTTTCTAATACATGTTGTATATTGTAAAAACTGACAAAGTGCCATATTATTAAGGAAGCCTGAATAAATTCTAATCTCAGTTTAACACAGATTATATTCCTGGCAAAAATGCTTTAATTATATAACTTAATAATGAAATCATAGCTTTAAAAAGTCTATATGTCCAGAAACTAAATCTCACACTACTAAAATAAGTTGGGTAAAAACAGAAATCAAGTGTAAAATTTTTATAGTTTATCACCATTGAAAACACATGCATTTGGGGAGGAAATTCATTCTTCAAATACACTTATCCAAAAAAAAAAAAAAGGATAAAAGCATATAAAGGGGCTCAACACATGAGCTTTTAAAAATAGTAAAACAACAAACCCAAGGAAGCAATAAGAAAGCTAAGAGCAGAAATCAATGACGTAAGTATAAAAAGGATCAACAAAACCAAAATCTAGTTCTTTGGGAAATAATTGATAAGATAGAAATCTAGAACAATTATGAAAGGGGGACAATGAGATACAAAAAAATAACTTCCCAAATTACAACACTCAATTTGCCAAATACTGAGCCTGCAATTTTTAACTCCAAAAATTTCATTTGGTAGCAAGTAAATAGTTAACAAGAAATTTAACAAGATACAGAGATTGCCTGATAATTTATCTTGCAACCTTGCTCTCTTGAAAATAATAAAATATTCCTTGCCCAATCTAACTTATATTTTCATACATTGACCAGTGGCAATAGAAACTCTAAATAAAAGAAGAAACAAATTATTAAGGAAATCATAGAAACACTTGGCCCATAATTTTTCCAGGCACATGACCTAACATTGAAAGACTATAACACAAAGGACAATTACATATATTCAAAATCAAACAGCAAATTATTGTCAGGTTTCAGAACCTGCTGCTTCCTTCCACTTATTAATTCTATGCCCTTCTTATAGGGGTTCCCATTTCTCAGTGATCACCAGAAGGGCTACTTATTTAGACACTTATTCATTTTGTTTGACAGGCTTCTTTTACTCTTTCCCTCCTTGTAGGACTATCAGTCATAGGCTACAATGTAGGAACCAGCATATGGCCAAGGTGGGCCACCAGTTCACTTATCCATTCTTTCATCAAATATGTATTGACTGAGTATGAGCTTCCAACAGTTTTAGGGCCTGAATATACTATATTGAACATTATAGATAATATTTCCTTCCCTAATGAGCTTTGCACTTCACAGGAGTAAGAAAACAATTAATAGTAGTAACTAAAATAAACAGTATATTAGATGGAGATAAATGACGAAGAATAAAATAGAGAAGTATAGTTCAGAGGGTTGCTGTTTTACAAAGGTGGCAAGACACAGCCTCACAAACAGCTGACATGTGGGTAAACTCTTGCAAGAGGTGAGGAGACACCTGGTTACCAAGTGTGGAGAAATCCAGATCTAGAGAGCGCCCAAGCAAACACCCCTGGCTGCGACTGGCAGGTATGAGGGACACCACGAGTAGGCAGCCAGCACAGCTAAGACTGGGTGAATGATGGGAGGAGAATGGTAAAAGATGAGCAGATGCATACTGGAGGCCAGATCGTGCCTCCAGTTCATGGGTGGTCTTTTAAGCCATGGTGGAAGACATTTGTTTTCCTTGAAGTGAAACAGGCAAGTTTTACAGGGTTTTGATCGAACAAACAGATCTGAAGCTCTGGCTTCAGCATTGGGAACAGGCAGCAACAAAGATAAAAAAAAAAAAAAAAAAAAAAACAGAGACTACTATAATGATCCAAAGTAGAAATGATAACACCTCGGACCAGAGTGATAGAAGTGGAAAGAAGTAGATAGATCAGAGCACTTGTCTCTTTAGCTGCAATGATCGTTTCAGAAAAGTATACATGAATGAAATCAAGCTCATCAGGAAATCTCCTTGAAATACTAGGCAAGAGGCTGTCTTTTTTTGTAAGATTTTAGCTGTGACTGCAATGCATACATGGAGGTAGTAGTGGCCCTCCCAAATACCGGGGGAGGGAATAGGTAAAGAAAAAAAACCAAACCAGCAAGAATCAGATCATAGAGAAGGAGAGGAATCAAGAAACCTTCCTACAACACTAAATGCTAAACCCAGACAAGTTTTTTAAGGTTTATACCTGAATACATCTTGTGAAATTTCAAAGATACACAGAGAATTCTGAAAGTTAACAGACAGGATAAAAAGATGTTATCTATAAGGAAACAAAAATAAGAATGGCATTCTATTTCTCACATACAAATTGAAAGGTTGAGGGGCACTGAGTGATGCCTTTGAAGTTTAGAGTGAAAATAAATTTGCACAGAGGATTCCACATCCAGCCAGACACACAGTCAAGTATGAAGGTGAAATAAAACCTGTTTTATTCCTAAGTCGTATATGAAAATATGGCTTGATGAAATACACCAGTAAAGTGACTGAGTTGGTCAGATCTTCATTAGTTAACTCTGATGCCTGAGAGGAACTCCTTATGAAGGGAGATTTATTTGTTTACAGTTTGGAGGGTCCTAGTCCAAGAGTAGGTGACCGCATTGGTTTAGGCATCTGTGAAGGACATGGGACCCCTAAGAGCACATGGTGACCCGGGAAGCAGAGGAAACTGGAAGCATTCTTAGATTCCATACAGTCTGTCCTCTCGCAAGACTGCCTTCTGAATGAAGCTCCCAGAGGCCTGAAGACCTCCCACTAGGCTCACCTCCTAGATGCCCTAAGTAGGTCAAGTCTCCATCCTCAATCCATCAACCATGAACGTTGACAATAAGACTAGGGAGTTTAAATGTCTGTAGGAGTCTTTTCAAAACATAGTACTGACAAAAAATTAAGGATAAAGACATGGAAGACAAGAAGGAAAAGAACATAAGATTAAGGTTCAGAAGCTCACTCATGGGGGCAGGTACCGGATGCCATGGTTAAGCCACCACCTAGATGCCCACATCCCACAGTGGACTGCTGAAGTGTGAGTCCTGACCCTCCACTCCCGGCCCCAGCTTCCTGCTAATGTTGCACTCTGAAGTGGCAGGTGATGGCTCAAGTATTTGGGTCCCTGTCACTTATATAGGAGACCTCTGGATTCAGTTCTTAGCGCTCAGGCACTTGGGGGAGTGAACCAGCTAATGAGAACACTCTCCCTCCTCCTCCTCCTCTCTCTCTCTCTCTCTCTCTCTCTCTCCCTCTCCCAGAAAATTAAAAGGTTTTAAAAGAAAGCTAAATATTAAATAAAAACAAAGTTCAAATTGTAGATAATAAAATTGTTTCATATTCCTAATTTGATATCCCTTGAACTGATTCTGTACTCAATCATCTCTGTATTTGAACTTACATTTAATTTCATTTAATTTCAAGTTATGGTCTTATTGTAAAGAAAATACTATTAATACAAAAAATATATAAATGTATAGACATATGAGGGTCAAAATATTACCATTTTGTTTCCATTTTTGGATATAATACAAAGTACTTTCACTAATTTCTGGTCAACCACCCTTGTTTTATTTATTCCTAGCTGAAGTTTTTAAAATGTGAAGTTAATTTAAAAATATTAAAATAACTTACCTGCATAATAAAACATTAAAAAATTATGATGTGACTGATTTCAGAAGGAAAGTTATTGCAGGTAGATGTCAAATATGAGAATTTAATGGTATGTTTTATCAAAAAAATTACTAGTTCTGTATATATTTGGTTCTCTCCTCCATAGACACCCAGGAAGAACTCCAGACCCATGCATTTAAGAGAAGCTGTGTGGTTCATCTTGGTCAGCAGGTCTTAGCTGAGGTGACGTGCACCACTGCGAGCCTGGGGAGGACTGTAAGCACTCTACACTCCCCCCATCAAGGCAAACCCCGAAACCAACAATTGCCATGATATTCCACAAGGCAGGGGAACGTGCATCCACCTGCATCCCTGAGTGACTGTGTGGAGGAAGGGAGCCTTCTCAAACTTCCCTTTAATTATTAAGAACTATAAACCTTAAAGAAGAAAATATATGTAGTCATCTATTCTTCCACTTTCAGTACAAGATTTTAAACACAGAGTTTACTTTACAATAAGCCAAAAATTTCTTGGAGTTAAAGTTGTTTCTTTATTAGAGGTAGAAGACTTGTCTACACAAATTTCTATTCTGGGAAAAAATACATGGATACCCAAGATCACTTGGTATTTGGTAACATTAAATTAAAATTAAAACATGACTTTCATAGGCACAGCAAGCCTACTTTCATTTTAGAGTAGGAAAATATAACCTTGTATTCAAAATGTACTTAATAAAACTTCACAATATTCACTGCCCAGGAGTAACATGTCAGAATAATTATACAAGCAATCTACAGAACTCAACATAATCCTAGAGCCAGAAATTGAGGCTCATGTGAATGAGAACTACACATGAACTCTTTGCTCTCACTACACACACTTGAACTAAGAACTATGCCTGCAACATATCAGAGAACTAGATTGGTGAAGTCACTTCACTGTTGCTTCATGATAGCAGTCAAGATGACTAACAAGGTTTCAGAGATAGTTGCAATAAAATTGGAAGTGGTAGGATATACAGACAAGATGAATAATATTCTTACTATTCTCTGGCTCACAGAAAAATATAGTAGTATTTAAATTAATACACTGAGACTAAGAAATTACCCTAACTTCAGTTATATCCATAGAGTCTCAAATGAAGTGCTCTTGATAGATAGCTGTGAGAATGCTTCCCTTGCATTCTGCAGCAAGCCTGGAATTATGCTTCACCTTAAAGAAAGAATTAAACTGAAGTAGGGATGGATCTTCCCATCAGGAGCTTAGACATATAAATCTTTTTAAATCAAGTTGCAAATAGAAAACCAAAAGAATAATGAGAAGAACTACATGTGTATTCACGTAACTCCAGTCTTGCCTAGATCATTAGAGATGAACTTTATATGTGGAACCATCATAAGTTTATTTTACTTTCATATTATAATGTTTAAATATACAAAATTTAATTATTAATAGCTTTAGATCGGTAAGTGCCCTAATACTAGAGCACCTAATACTAGACTCTCTTTTGGGCATCTAACTATACAATTGCTATGAATTAGTTTCTCTCTATAATTATAGTTGTACTATGGTACTTCAATAGCTATGGTGTGTTCTTCAGCCTGAGAGAACCAGAAAAAGTCAACCCATAAATAATGGATGCTTCCCTGAACAGCTCTCTCATCGAAAATAAATCACCACCAAGAATGTGTTTTCAAGAAAAAGCCAGAGGATCAAGTGTAATTGGTAATTTTTCCATATCATTAGGTTCCCTCAGCCTAAATCATAGCCTAGAGAAACACACCTAGGCTATTCTAATTTGGCTCACAAATTAGAATAACACATTGGAATCTGAGTCCTTTGGCTCTTAAATATCATTAAGAGAAACAACTAATTTTGAACAGTTTTCAATTACATACCCAAAAGTTGTGAGGTTCCTTGGTCCAGTTCTACTGCTTTTGATCTATATAAAAGAAGACAAGAAAGGAAGCCATGAGATTTCTGCTTGGACTCAGTGACTAGGAGGAAATCAGCAAACCCCATAAGAGGCAACAAAATAAATTAATCATTATGATAACTATGCAATCTGTCTCCAAGAGAGATCTCACAGAAAAGACGACGACCCAGGTAATAAATTAACAGGAAATCATTAAACTGAGATCCTTGGAGTTGATTTTTTTCTGAAAGACAATGTGACAGCGGAGACAAGCTTTTGCTTAATAGTTAGGATGTTAGTTAGGACACCCATATCTCACATTGGAGCACATGGGTTCAACAACCAGCTCCAGTTCCTGACTCCAGCTTCCTGCTCATGTGGAACGTGGCAGGAAGCAGTGACGGCACACATAATCGAGTTTCTGCCACGCACGGGGAGACACAGATTGAATTCCTGACACCCAGCTTTCCCAGACCTGACCACTGGCCGGCATTTAGGAATCAAACTAGCTGAAAGGATCTCTCTCTCTCTCCCCTCCCCCCGCCCCTTCCTTTCTTCCTGTCTCAAATAAATAGTTTCCTCTCTTCTTGTCTCTGTTTAAAGGATTTTTAAGATAAAACTAAACATTGTCCTAAATCTTTGAGTATCTCCCAAGATATACAAAGAGGCTTCAAAAAGTTCATGGAAAATGGAACTAAAAGATTTTCATGAATGTTTGGAGCCACCTCATAATTTCACTTGACTTTATTTTTTTAACTTTTATTTAATAAATATAAATTTCCAAATACAGCTTTTGGATTACAGTGGCTTTTCCCCCCAATAACGTCCCTCCCACCAGCAACCCTCCCATCTCCTGCTCCCTTCCTCATCCCATTCACATCAAGATTCATTTTCAATTCTCTTTATATACAGAAGATCAATTTAGTATATATTAAGTAAAGATTTCAACAGTTTGCACCCACACAGAAACACAAAGTGTAAAATCCTAGTTATAGCATTAATTCACATTGTACATCACATTAAGGACAAAGATCCTACATGTGGAGTAAGTGCACAGTGACTCCTGTTGTTGATTTAACAATTGACACTCTTGTTTATGGCATCAGTAATCACCCTAGGTTCTTGTCATGAGTTGCCAAGGCTATGGAAGCCTTTCGAATTCGCCAACTCCAATCTTATTTATACAAGGTCATAGTCAAAGTGGAAGTTCTCTCCTCCCTTCAGAGAAAGGTACCCCTTTCCTTGATGGCCTGTTCTTTCCGCTGGGATCTCACTCACAGAGATCTTTCATTTAGGTTTTCTTTTCTTTTCTTTTCTTTTTTTTTTTTTTTTTTTTTTTTTTGCCAGAGTGTCTTGACTTTGCATTCCTGAAATACTCTCATGGGCTTTTTAGCCAGATCTGAATGCCTTAAGGGCTGATTCTGAGGCCAGAGTGCTGTTTAGGACATCTGCCATTCTATGGGTCTGCTGAATTTCACTTGAATTTAAATACCTCCAAAGATGTGCACATTGATTTAGAACTTCTGTTTCACTGAAATGTTCTGGGAAAATGTTTCAAATAAATAATAATCCTACTTGTTAGCTAAACCGCAAATTTAAAGAACTTGAATTCTTCCTCTTTTTAACCTATACATTTGTATTTCACAGTAAAATAACATGGTAGATGGGCAGACATTGCAGCACAGCAGGGTAAGTGCCACTTGAGACACCCCATCCCATATCAGATTGCCTGGCTCAAGTCTGCACAATTCAGCTTCAGACCCAGCTTCCTGCTAAGTGCCTGGAAAGGCAGCAGAGGATGGCTCAAAAGATTGGGTCCTTGACACCCACATGGGAGACCTGGATGGAGCTCCTGGCTCCTGGTTTCAAACTGGCCCTACCCTGGATGTTGTGGGCATTTGGGGTGTGAACCAGCAGATAGGAGTGTGTGTGTGTGTGTGTGGGAAAGAAAGAGAAAGATTCTGCCTTTCAAATAAATACATCTTTAAAAAAAACAAGATGGTAGAAAGCATGATCAGAAAAGGATGTGCTAATATTCCAAGGTCTGTATTTTAAGAACTAAGCTAGTTGAGTATTTGATTTTTTCACTTTTCACATCTTTCTCCAATGTTTTGACCTTGGAAATGTTCAAATGCCATTTTAAAAAGAGTTGTAGGAAGAGTTACCAGTGAACAAATAGTTTCACCTCAATTCCCAAATTATTAACATGTTGCCAGTTTTTATTTTAAGATTTTATTTATTTATTTATTTGAGAGGTAGAGTTATAGACAGAGAGAGGGAGAGGTCTTCCATTCACTGGTTCACTCCCCAAATGACTATAATGGCTAGAACTGAGCCAATCTGAAGCCAGGCGCCTCCTCTTAGACTCCCATGTGGATGCAGGGGCCCAAGCACAAGGGCCATCTTCTACTGCTTTCTCAGACCATAGCAGAGAGCTGGATTGGAAGAGGAGCAGCTGGGACACAAACCAGTGCCCATATGGGATGCCAACACCACAGGCAGAGGCTTAATGTACTATGCCACAGCGCCAGCCCTGCTGGATTTTTTTTTTATCTTTGTCTGTATAAATACTTGGCAGAATCATTAGAGGGTTAGTGGCAGACATGAAGACATTTCATCCCTAAATACTTCAGCATCTACTTCCTAAGAACAATTGCTCTACTTAGTTATACAGTAATGATCACAGGCAGGGAATTTTAAATTGCTACGATGATCTAATACAGTTATTATTCAGTTAAAATTTACCCAATTGTCTCAACAGTTGCCTTCTCAGTTTGGAGGGTTTTATATTAATTTGCTTATATTCAGTATCCAAGCAAGAATAGCCATGGCCATGGTTGTGCATCTATTATCACCTCTTATCTTTGGTAACCGACATATTTACAGAGTGCTGGCCAGTTGCTTTGCATAACATCCTTTACTCTGGATTTCTGAATCAAGCTCAGATTGAACACTTTTGGCAAAGAGACTTGCAGGTTGGAATCCTTATCTTCTTTTTATAGGTTAGACAAAGCACATAACAGGTTAGATTAATATTTTCTTTGAATCCTTAATAACACTTAATAATTGCCCCCTTTTGAAGTGAATTTCATGTCACAGTTTATAGTTCACAACATCCTTTAAAAATGGATTATTTTTTCAATTTGCACTGCCACCCAGACAGGTATTTTCTTTAATTATTTTCTCTTTTTAAATGGAAATGTATCCAAGTTCCCATGATCAGTAAGACTGTTTCCATAGCCAAAATATAAGTGCAGAAGGAATGCACATCTCACCCTAACATCAGAAACTCTATTTGCATGTCAAATAAATCTAGATACTCTTTTTCTGTGCCCCATATTGCCCATTGTCCAAACTCTATGACTTAGTTTTTATTTTGCTGTACTATACTACAAGGTAGTATGTTATGTTTCATCTAAATATTTTCAAACTATAATAATTTGAAATTACAATAGCTAAACCAGAAACAGTGTAAAAAGTGTAAAAGTAAATGAATGTTAGCTATATTGAATGTCAAATCATTGGCTTCTGCTCCTATTTTTGTCTAATTTGGTTTAAGTAATAACTTATCAGCACTTCCTTTCTCCCCAGAGCAAGACTTTAATGCCCCTTCCTTCTACTTCCCAAAGCAGTGAACAAAAGCATTTCATGATGTAGTAATCAGCTTTCTTACCAGAACTTCTTAGTATATAAAATTAGGTAACTTCCCTTATTTTCTTTTTGCCTTTGGGTTTTGCATTCCCAGCGACATTTAGTTTAGGGTCAAGTCAAGCAAAATTTGGGAATCAACATGTGCAACTTGAGTTGCAACCAATAACATGAATTTCTAAGTAGACACTCCAGCCAGCAAGAGCCCAAACAGGTTTTCTCATCCTATAGTTCTAGGCTACTAAGCAAAGAGAAAGTCAGACAATGTTTATAGTCACACTGAAATTTAAAAAGCAACACCACCCAAGTCCAGGTCAGGATGACTGCAGATGCTTATCTGGGTGGGATTAGACTCAGATACACTATCTGAATCAATCTGAGTTTGGGAAGATCTTGAAGAAAATTGGCTGTTATTTTCCACAGATAAAAACCACTTTACCACCTCCTGAAAGCCTCAGGCTGAGATGACAAATCAAAATCCATTTACTGCTTCATCCATGCACAATTTCCCTAACACTCCAGGATTCGAATATCTTGTTTCAAAGTAAAAGAGTAATTTAAAATGCCTGAATAATGACTGTGATATTGTTGTCCTTGTCTGTGCTCAATTTCATAGAAAATGGGGGGCAAAGTCCTAAAAAAAAAAAAAAATCAAAGAAGGAACTGAACTCTTTTCTATGTGCACAGAGTTCTTCAAGTTTAACATTTCCTCTTGAATTAGCATTTTATGCACTCCCTTAAAAGAAAATCTATGCTTTAATCCTAGGAAAAGCATTATTCTCATTCTTCATTGGAATTAGTTTTTAGGCCAAATACTATAAAGGAACCTGCATTGAAGATTATGCCTTGAATAAATAAATTATGGCAATACCGAGTGGCAAAAAAAAAAGTTTTTCCCACTATGGAGTCTTTAATAGAACATGTATCATTCATTTTTCCACACTAACCCTCAACAGATTCCTATTATCTTCAAGTAATAATAAGAGGCTGCCTGCAGTTAATTCAATCACTGTAATTTCCTAAGAAATAAAGACTGATGTCTATTGAAAATTCTTCCAATTATATCTTTTGAACAGGAGTTCAAAACTGTTAAAATTACTACTTTCAATGGTATATTAACCTCCTCAAGTGTTATTAGTTATTCCCACAATCTTCCTAAAGCAAAGAATGACATTAGTGCCCAATTTTTTATTCAGTAAAAATTCAACTTTGAGACATAATTATTTTTTAAAACTTCACTCAAGTTCATCTCACTTCAGGTTTAATCTAACAGAATTTCTCTACTTCAAAACAAAAATAGGGCCAAGCGTATTTTGTCACATTATGTAAGATTAAACCCTGTAACCACTTGAAAATTATTAGACAATAAGCAGATAAAATAAAGGAATGTCACGAAAGAAACCCTGATAAATAATAATAGCTAATTACATTAAGCTCTGATTACCATTTCACTTGTGCAGTGTGTGCTCAATGCTGTGCTTGCATTAATCATTCAGTTTACACAAAACTGTGAAATTGGTGCTGTCTGTATTCCCACCTGATGGATGCAGACCCCCACCCTGATATCTGCTCCTCCGTGGCCTGGTCTGAAGTATAGTCAGTAGCCACCCTACTATTCACAGGACTGTCCCCAACCTCCTCTACACACCTACCCCCCTGCCTCACCCCCACTCAAACATCCCCCCCCACACACACACACATTCCTGTTTATGATCATTGCTTTGTCCAAGAACATCCACAGTAACACACACTTTTCTTTGAACACAGCTTGGGGAACAGACAGCAAATGAGGGTCTGGGTCCTTGGATTCTGCTCCAAGAGCCACAGCCTCTTCCCATGCTGCCAGACTACAGTGATCCTCTTAGCTTTGGCTGGGAGCCCATGCTCATCCCAGACCCTTTGGGGACCTTCAGTCCCATCAGAGTCATACCTGTGTGTGTCTAAACCACAACTGCAGAAAAGTTTAGACCTCCCTTCTCTCCAAGGTTGGACCTCATGCAATGCACCCACTCATGTCTCTGAGCCCTGAACCTCCTGCACTGGTCTGGCTGTTCACCAAATGCCATGGACAGCCAGGAAGTGACCCTGGCCAAGCACACATGCATATCAGGCGGGCTGGGTGCTGGCTAATTTAGCAGGTCATGTCACATACTCTCTCCCCTGAACTGTACAAAACAAGAAGTTCCAAATATCAGCTGTATAAAGGAGCCACAATTATGATACTCAAACTTTTCAATGTTTTCAGTCTAATACATCATGAAATGTATGCATATATTTGATGAGGAAAAAGCAAAGGACAGAGAGAAAGGAATAAAAGGAAAATGAAGGGAAGGGAGCTCTTTGGGGGTGAGTACATTCTATGGAGTGTTACTGTAGGACTTGGACCAACCAAAAGGCAGCCAGGAGAGGAGGCAGGGGAAGGAAACCAACATTAAAAAATAAATAAATAAAAAGGGCGGGAAGATGGCAGGAGAGTGCAGAAAACAAACTTCACTTCTCGGTTTTGCCATTCTCTTCTCTGGTTCTCTCATGTGCCAATATCAGGTCTTACAACCTCGTTAGCCTGCCCTAAAGCTCTACTGCATGGCCAAGAACCTCCCAGAGGATTCACTGATGTTGACTATAAATATCCAAGCAAAATTGTCCTACTGTTCCTCTCCCTGACCAAAACGTGTGTGCCATGTAACATGCTGTTAACATATCAGCACTGATACTTAGGGAAAAGACGGAAGTAACATTGGAGGAAAAGAGGCTGAAGAGGCCCCCGACAGTGGTAGAAGGGAGGCTTGATGCAGATGTTCAATGTATATTAAACAATCATTCTGCACCTCTTCTTCCCTACTGGGTGCATATCATTGTATTTCTAGTTGTTTGGCTCTTCTTACCAACAGCAGGTTACTCACTTGTTATGAGCATATTTTTAAGCCCAAAAGTGTCACAGACATATGACAAGAGGGACACACTCTTGAGCAATGTTCATTCGGGGTTCTTGTTTATCATGGCCCTACTTTAAGATAGTAATAGATGTAATAGATGAGGGTACCATCTATTCCAATTTTTATGAAATTAAGCCATTTCGGTATTTACAAATACATATTTGCATCATTGTAAACTTGAACATGCAAAAGAAAAAAGTGAATGAGAAGCAACCACAGTCTGATAATCCACAGGTACCACTCTTAAATAGATTTCTGTTTCTTGTTCCATTTCCTTCTATATTCTGAAATTTTGTGACTTAATCAGAGGTAGTCTGTATATACAGCTTCGTGTCTGTAAGTCCTAATCTTACAGCTCTGCATAGATGGGGATTAGAGCTAACAGCTGAATTGCTCAACAAGTCACATTCTTTCAAAACTGCAGAGACCCCAGCATTCCACTAACTTTATCAGGCATGTACAAGATTTTGGACAGGACCCTAATAAGTCATAGTGATCCAAAGAACATTCTTTCCTTATCTCAATTATTGAGCATGAAGTCCCAGGGTGCAGGATAATGTGAAAGTCCACATGTGCATGTTCAGTGTTTTAGATCAGCATACAAAGCCTAGAAGAGCTTTATGATAATAAGACCAGTACCACTGCTGCGGGTCCATGGATGCGGCCATGGCAAATATTTCATTGTACATTCTTTTAGGGAAAAGCTACATAAATAGCTAAATACAAAGACTGAACTGAAGATTCACTGTTGGTAGGAAAATATAGGATTCAGGATCCTCCAACTCAATTTTAGAGAACTATTAAAATTTTTTTCTCAGAAGAAATTTCAAGGAGAAACTACAAAGTATATTTTAATAAGCTTCCACTTACACACTACTTTGTTTCCCAAATTGCACCCAAAACGTCTTCTTAGAATCAGTTTGTAGAGAATTTCTGAATAAAAAACTAAACTTAAGCCAGAAGTCTAACTTTAACTTTCCAAACATTTCATGAGCTATTATAGTCAATTATATAATCTCAAATCAAGAGGACATTTTTATTTGTTCATGGGAGAAACAGACTGTGCCCAACTCATTCAACTGAAAAATGACTCAAACCCAAATAAAGCAAAGAAAAATAGAGTGCAATTTTCTTTTAAAGAAGGAAGAACTGTTAAGTGTCTCTTCTCCTTTCAACAGAGAATGAGTAATCTCTGTCATGGATACCAACATCAGTACTACATACACATGCACACACACACACACACACACACACACGTAAGCAGAGGAAGAAAAGATGCCAGTGTTTCTATTTTCCAGTAGGAGAACTCACAGAACTCAGAGGAAACACTGATATTTCTTTCCCAGAAAGGTTGTGAATCATCCATGCCCTAAAATGCTATTGTCAGGGGCCAGACTCCTTCCTACACCTTTACCTACCCATCTTCCCTCAAGTGCTGTATCAGGTCAGGCACCTCTTCTTTACCCACCAATAATTAGGGTTCTAAGCAGGTGGGAGAAGAGACCACGTGAGGGCTATTGGGCATCCAGGTGGGGTGGGTGAGTCCATACTTCTTGGTTTCACTCTAAACTGCAAGGTAGTTTTCATTCCAATAAAGAGTCCTATGGTTTTTTTTTTTTTTTAATCTTTAGAAAATCATGTCTATGATTTTCTAATTTATTTTCCCAAAATGTAAGAATTCTGTGACTGAATAATATATAAAATTTGCCAGTTGGCTTAGTGCTTAAAAGAATACCCACAGATAGAATTATTATTAACAATGAAAGCCAGTGCAGATTTGTGACCTCACTCTTTATCGCAATCCTCCCATGACTTTGAACGGTGCCTTGTCTTTGCTCCCATGAGGAAACAAGAACTGGGCTTCAATTTCACTAAAAATAAAATGCAGATGTAAAGTCCACTTCCATGTAGTGGAAGGTTCATGTCAAACAGAGAAACAGCATTCTTAATCCAATTTCTCAACTGAGACTTTGAAAACATTTATTTTCAATTTATTTAAATGCAAGTATTGAGAAGCATGGCCTTTTCTTTTCTTTAACAAACAGGCAAAGTAGACTCCCCCTTGCAAAACACAAAGCCAGCACTGGGCATTTGACCTAGTAGTTAGGATGCCACTGGAGATGCCCTATCCCATGTAGAAGTACCTGGGTTCCTGGAAAGCCAAAGGTGATGACATAAATGGTTGAGTCCCTGCCGCCAATATGAGAGACCCAGACTGAGCTCTTGGCTTTCAGCTGTGCCTGGCCCAGCCCCAACCATTGAGGGTATCTGAGGAGTTGAGCAGTGAATAGGAGTGCTCTCGGTCTCTCCCCTCCCCATCCTCTCCTCTTTCTCTCCTTCTCTCCCTCTTTCTCCTCCCCAATATTTCTCATGATCTCTGAAGAGGCAGGCATTTCATGCTCCATGCAATTTATTCTTCTCTTAGATGAAATTGACAAACACTCCACTTTTTACACAACAAGAATTCTTATATTTGAAAACAGTTGCTTTGACTATTGTGAGCCAGGAGTGGCTCTAGAGGAAAAGTGGCCTTAACATCTGACCAATGAGAAAAATAGCCAGAGATCGACTCTTCTGAAGCCAAAGGAATCGACTCTGTCAGCCTAAGCTCCACATTGAAGTGGCTCATAATCAATAAATTCATAAAGCAAGTTAACTGAGCCACTTACTCAAGCATATATTTTATAGTCAACTAACTTAGGGCACATACCAGAAAGTTACATTAATTATCATTATAATATTTTGTGTGTACTCAATTGAAAGTTTTATAGCTGAAATTACATTATGGTTCTATCTATTTAAATTTGCCAGGCAAAAATCCTTGTGGTCCAAGTCTATATGAGGCCTTTCATCTGTGAGTGAAAATAGATCCCAACCTGTTCCAAGAGCTGCTTGCTGACAATGATCTTAGCCAGGTGTCTTCTGAAAATGTTGTCCTGTTAGGCCATTATGGTAATGCCACATTCCCACAACTGGGAATGAGTTGTTGGTAAAAGAGATTATACATTCCCATTGTCAACAAACTTAAAAAAATCTGAACTCAGACATGGTAAGAAAAATTTCTCCCCTCCTTCAATCTGGGTCTAGGTCTCTTGAGCCTGTAATCTGAGCATCTTAACTAGAGGGCCCTATGGAAGTGTTGTAAAAGTGTGTCAGCCACGTGGAGGCAGTCCCAGGATAGGATGGGGAAGAGGAAAGAGAAGAACATATGAGCATAAGCTGTGGCCAATGATTGCCGGGAGCAGACAAATCTAGAGATGAGGATATACTTGATTTATGATTAATGGGATATCCTAATGCTGCTTGTAGTATCTTCCTTGTATAGATATTGCTAGCTGTCCAAGTATACTAGTAACTTCTTGTAACACACTGCTTCCACTTTGCCAGTCCAACTGCTGTGGTGATAGGATAGCCCAGGACCACAGCTGATACCATAGTATGATTAGATATTGTTTCTCCCAAACTGGAGATCTATGGTTAATGAAAGAGTAACAAGAATGGAAACAGATAAATCCAGAAGCAAAGTTAAGGAAAATCCTTCTGAATCTTAAACTTCAGTAGTAGAATAAAACATAAGGAAGATATCTTAGTAATTTCATGATCAGCAACAACTTGTGACGTCAAACAGTATTTTTCTAAGCAATCAATAAAAATAGAAAAGCAATCCTGATCAACTACTCCTAAAAGCAAGGCAGGATGGTCTTTCTATGTCTCCTAGGGAATGTTACACCCTCATTATCATACGAAAGGACACTCAAAAAGTACACAGCAAAAAAAAAAAGGGGGGGGGACATTTTAGTTAATTCTAAAATTCTGGTGTATTTTGGATAATGTACTGTTTATGGTATATTTATCATCATTTAACATTTTTAAAGTTATTGTCATTCCTCTTATTATCTCTAACAACTCACTATTTGCACTTCTGTATTATTTTTCCTAAAGAAGGAACCATGCCCTGCCACCAAATTGTGTGGTCTTCGGGCTTCACAAAACCCGGATCCATTCTGGTTGTCCCTAATTCTTCATAGCTTGGACTTGGCTGGGATGTTCAGAGTGATGGGACTGAGGACAGTGTCCACATTTGTGCTACCATATTGTGGGGCAATGGTGCGAACCAAAGATTTGTGGTGATCTCCAAGGGACATGAGAATCCTGTACACAGGGTTGGGGTTATATGATCCATGTACCCTGCTGACCTTGAAATACTAGTATGATGTTTAGTTAAATGGACCTATGGGTTTCCTGTTCTCCAGGCTGTTAAAGCACTTGTTTACAGCACAGAATAGCTGAATTCTAGTACTTGCCAGAAGCAGTAAATCCAACTGGCTGGCTCTCGATCTTTGTCAAATGATCAGTTACAGTAAACAATACTTATATAACATGTTTAAACTCACATCTATTACTCTACATTCCAGGGTTATTTATGAGTCCTGAGACTTAGGAAGATCTGGGATCCATGAAATTGTGTATAGAATGTAATGTGCTTTAATTTATAGTTTTCTAACTGAGCACCTAAAAGCAAACCTGTAGAAGTGAAACTGACACTATAAGAGGCAATGACTTGATCACCCTTTGTCCTGACTGTCGAGGAACAGCTTACTATTTTATTATTTTTAGTATTTTCTTTGTCTACTTAATACCATTGGTTGAACTTTTTAATTAACACAGAATTATTCTTAGGTGTTTAAATCCAACTGAAAATTTATCCTTGTTAAAAATAAGTGTGGGAATAAGAGAGGGAGGAGATATACAGATCAGCACACTCTCCCTTGGACTTACCCGTAAAGGTAAAGCTAAAAACTTGCCATGGGACGCCAAATCCCATTAAGTTGGCAGGTACTAATGCTATCTTATTAAAGTGATCAGTTTAAGTTCATAACTGATCATAAAGATAGGATTAAGTGTCAAAAGAATCACATAAATAAGACCAAGTGTCTGCTAATAATAATTGATAGAATTAAAAAGGAGAGAACTACCCAACATGAGAAGCGGGATACACAGCAGACTCATAGAATGACATATGCCCTAAACAGCACTCTGGCCTCAGAATCAGCCTTTAAGGCATTCGGATCTGGCTGAAAAACCCATGAGAGTATTTCAGGCATGGAAAGCCAAGATGCTGTGGCAAAAAATGACCTAAATGAATGATCTCGGTGAGTGAGATCCCAGTGGAAAGAACGGGCCAAAGGAGGTACCTTTCTCTGAAGGGAGGAGAAAACTTCCACTTTGCATATGGCCCTGTCTAAATACTGATGGAGTTTGTGAACTCAAGAGGCTTCCATAGCCTTGGCAGCTCATGACAAGAGCCTCTGATGGTCACTGATGTCATAAATAAGAGTGTCAATTGTTAAATCAGCAACAGGGATCACTGTGTACTTGCTCCCCACGTAGGACCCCTGTCCTTAATGTGTTGTGCTATGCAAATTAATGTCAAAACTAGTCTTCAAATAGTACTTTATACTTTGTGTGTCTGTGTGAGTGCAAACTTGAAATCTTCACATAGAGTTGATCTTCTATATATAAAGATAATTAAAAATGAATCTTAAGAATGCGATGTGAGAGAGAGTAGGAAGTGGGATGGTTTGTGGGTTGGATGGTGGTTATGGGGGGAAGAACTATTATAATCCAAAAGTTGTACTTTCAAAATTTTTATTAAATATAAGTTTCCTATTAAAAATAATTTATGGTGTTCATTAGTCTCAAATTAATCCATACCATATAAAAATAAAAATCACTAATTATGTCTTAAGAGTAACTACCTCCATACATAGTCATACACGTACATATACATACACTTAGATATTGTACTCCCGAAAGATATTTTAAGGCCTATTCTGATATTAAAGTGGACCAACAGAAATACATGTCATTGATTTATACTAAGAAATTATAAGAGCCCAATGAAAGTGTTTTTAAAGTACTGTTAATTGAATTATACAGTATATCATTATTATGGAATGAACCGAGTCCCCTAAACTCATTTGTTGATGTCTTCTTCAAAGCAATGGTATTTACACATGGCACCACGGGAGGTGATTAAGTTAATGAGGATGGAAACTTATGATGGACTTAGTGCCTCCATAAAAAGAGATTCAGGATTTTGTTCTCTTCCCCTCTCCTCTTCATCTCTTTTCCACCCCACCCCACCGCCATCATGTGGGGAAATAGCAAGAAAATGCCCTTGTCCAAGCCAAGAAGAGAACTCCCTCACCAAAGCCCAACTGTGCTGGCCATCTTATCTTAGACTTCTCAGTCTCAAGAACTGTGAGAAATAGCATCTGTTGTTTGAGCACCAAATCTATGATATGTTGGTATGGGAGCCGAGCACACTGAGACAGAGGCAAAGCCTATGAGAAATGTCTGTCTAGTTTCAGCAGCAAAACAGTTGGGCATTTCCTTATTTATATTACGGGAGATGTAGTTACGAGTGTGAAGCTGGTTATTTCTTGTTTTTATATTGAATATCATAAAAGTTAGAATCAAACTTGTCATTGGACTCTAATAAGAGTATACAGCCTTCCCATACACACTTTATATATTAACTTCACTTCCTGATGCCACTGAATTTTTATACTCATACTTTTTTCTTCTTTGTTGTCACTTGCTTCCTTTCAATTTTATTACATTTTGTTCTAAGGGTCTGTGCAAATTGCCTCCAATTTCAGAAACAAGGCAGATTATAAATGGGAACATAAATGAGTGAATGACATCCCCATTTGAGAATTAAGCAAATAAATATCCACAACTGCACTTGGGATTATATACTAATATGTGTCTAAAGAAACTTAATTTATCTCAACCATGCTCATAATCCTACAAAAGTAATCTTATTCCAGGACTCCTTAAATCAGAGTTCAGTGTGCCTGTGAATAGAATTCAAGAAGTCAGTACACTTGGATAGGGAAAATATATCTTCCTTTTCACTAATCTCTAACTGGAATTTAACATCCTTCTAATATAAATATTGGCAACAATCCACAGTAGTATTAGCAGTATCTGTGTAAAGTCAGCCTTCTGTATCTGTGGTGGATTTGCCCTGAGGCCCTGTGACACCAAGCTCCACAAATGTTCAAGTCCCGTGTATAACACAGTGTTTTTGCATATAACCTACACATATATCTCTAGATTACTTCTAATACTCAACACTATGTAATTAATGATTATAACATACTGCTCAGGGAAAAATGAGAAAAAAAGTTTATACATGCTCCGTATAGATGCAATTTCCTTCTAAATCTGTTCTATCCAAGGCCAGTTGAGTCTGCAGATGTGAAATCCAGATCCCAAGGGCAACTTAATGCATTCCCCATAGAAGTCAGTATTATCTTCATCTCCCACTATGGTCGTTATAGTTATTTCAAATATCACCTAATATCATCATCACCATTAAGATGTTACTAGACTTGCTGCTAGGTTATGTAACTTAATGTGTTAATAAAGTAGCACATATATCACTACATCAAATTTTTTGAACCTTTACAATTATATTTTCATAGATTTAGTTTCTCTGTAATCCTTCACATTGTGCTTTATGCATTTGAAAACATTATTCTGAATATGGGCCCATAAGCTTCCTCAGATAGTCCAGGGTGTTCAGGACACAACTGAAGTTAAAATTGTGACAAATGCAAGCTCTGCTTCCATAGCATCTTTACATAGTGTTTGCTAAGACTTTGCTGAGATCTGAACTATGACCAGGTTCTAGTCCCGGTCAGGGCACCGGATTCTGTCCCGGTTGTTCCTCTTCCAGGCCAGCTCTCTGCTGTGGCCCGGGAGTGCAGTGGAGGATGGCCCAGGTCCTCCCAGGGCCCTGCACCCCATGGGAGACCAGGAGAGGCACTTGGTTCCTGGCTTCAGATCAGCGCGGTGCGCTGGCCGCAGCGCCCAACCACAGCGGCCATCAGAGGGTGAACCAACGGTAAAGGAAGACCTTTCTCTCCATCTCTCTCTCTCTCTCACTAACTCTGTCAAACAAAATAAAATAAAATAATTTAAAAAAATAAAAAGGACTATTTGACAAAAAAAAAAGGGTCAAAACCAGCAGGAGAGCAATAGAACTTCCAGTTCTAACACTGCATTTGCATCTTCTGGAAGACAGTCTAACAGCTTTGGGAAACTTTGGGTCAACAATACTGAGAAAGAACAAAACAGATTAACCTCACTGTGACAAAGTCTCCTATTAAGTATTACATTCACTTCAATCATTTAAAGACTCATTTTCTATTTTGCAAAGTATCCAAGCCCCTTTAGTTTTTTCTTCCTTGTGTGACAGGCTTCTTTTGCATTTTTACCAGACGCTCTGACACTTTTAGCACAGCTGGAATAGGATAAAGAATGAGGAAGTAAAACAAAAGACTGTCAGCCCGATTACTTAACACACACAAATGTTATTTTTAGTCTCAGTTATGACATGAGCAATTAGGAGGTGGTATAAAAGAGTGTGTGTGTTTATGCAGGTATTTAGGGGAAATGCATGTGGTAAGCCCACCCCAAGAAGGCATAGGCAATTTGTCCTGGACTCCCAAAGGTCACTCATCTATGATCGGGAAAATGAGTAAGAAATGATTGGGAAGATATTCACTAACTAACACCACACTGTGATAACAGAAGGAGTGGATATTGAAGACATTAAATTATCTCACTTGATACTCACAAACACACCAGGCTCTAAATTGTATTATATTCACTTTATAGATGAAGACGCTGAGACTTGGGGAAAAAAATACTAATTTCACCAAAGACCCACAGCTATTGAGAGGCACGGTTGAACTCCTGGGTTCCTGGAGTTCCTCCCCTTTCTTTTTCTAGCCAACAGGACCACCTGCCCTCATCCCAGTTAAAGGTGCAGTTGGATATGACATTAATACACCAGATTCTGGAACATCCTCGAAGTGTACACCATTTGCAAAGCTAATATGTTCTCCAGGTGGCCAAGTTCCTTACTCCTTAAAGCAACCAGATTTTCATACTAGTTATTTTAGATAACTGAATATATCATGAAGATACTACATACTACCCACCAACTTAGAAAGTGACCTGAAATTAGTTTCCTTCATTTCTGTCTTATTGTATGGGCAAATGACAACAGTTATCCTTAGTACCTGCTGAGGGTCTTTAACCTTATTCTGAGTTGAGTTCTTCCGGCTGCTTTTTGCATCTTTTGTCTACTCCTTCCCTGTCACACATCGCTTCTCATTGTGTTCAGTAACCCTAGCAATGAGTTTTTTATCCGCCCATAGAATTGGCAATCAGATAAGCATTAATAAACCAATTCTAAATGAAAGCTTGAGGGAATAGTGAGTGGAAGAAAAGTGTGGTACACGAGATAGATGACTTGATCTTCATGACGTCTCTGTGTGTTCATGTACTTTGGTCGGTTTGCTGATTCTTTGGTGTGGTATATGTGTGCATTTATAATATAGATGACATTCAATAAACAAAACTACTTGACTGCATTTGATTTTCTGTGGAAATTGCCCAGAGATCTACTTGCTATCATTTGTGCGTCTATATAGCAACTCAATGAAATGCTCATTCCTGTTTTCAGCTGACAACAAGCTTCTGTTACTAAGCTAAGACTGTCTGAAACCAGTAGCTGAAATGTTTATAAACCTTGCTGTCAGTCATCTGAGTCACACACTCATTTCCATGGAGGCAGCAAAACCAAGTTTCCCCAACTTCCTCTTTTGCCAGTGCTTTATGTGTCTCACTTGGTGGTAACCACACAATATAGTGGAAGGACTACAGATGCATGTTGAAATCCTGCTTCTGCCACCTCCTCGCTGAGGGACCTTGCTGACATAACGTGCTGTTTTTCATCTGCAGAGGGGACAGAATGTAACTGAGGAGCAAGGCTGTCTGCGAAGACGCCAATGACATAATTGCTGTGAATTTGCCCAGTTAGCATCACGCACTCAGTAGATGCCTAGGAATTATTTGTTTCTTACCCTCTCCCATCTTGCATCATTTCCCTGTTTACTGACTATGTAACACTCAAAGATACAGATTATCTCAAAACAAATAGTTTTTGTTGTCAGGGAGGAATCAGCAGCCGCCCAACAGTTTCAGTAAATCTTCAGAATTTAGATGCAGCTTTATGATGGCACATCTACTTTGTATGATTACTGGTGCACACATCTGCCAGCCCTGAACATTTCTTCCTTTCTTGTGCTTTTGCTAAACTACTCTAATTTTAATGCCATAATATTGACATTGGGGAACGAAAATGTTTCACTCAACCTTCTTTCCGTTATTTGCTTCAAAAAGAACTAGAAACAAAAAAGCATGATTCTCACACATTCTCCTTTAAAAATATTACCCTGCTCAAACTGCAGTGTTAGAACGCATCAATAGTCCGCTTCAGCAGGATAGAGCCAAAGTGTGGTCACCCTTAAGAGTATAGCACTTGTGCCTGTTGGCTCAGATGTTATCACAGTTGAGAATCCTTTGGGTAATCACTCTTCCAGAATTTTGTGTGTAATGAAATTCAATACACATATAGACTTGTCAAGGATTAGCAAGAGGAAGATCAGCATTTCACTTATCTTTGAGCTCCCAGATCTTAGCCCATTACCAACAACATTAGTAAACACTTAATGAATAGAAACCTACATCACCATTCAAATATCCTGAAAGAAGAGTTGCTTTTATGAGGACTTTCCTAATCAAGTATAGTAATTATTTTTATTTGAAGCCAGAAATGCTTAAAAACAAAAGGTCAAGATGACCAAGACCGTGGACTTGTCTGACTACCAATACCTCCCCCCCAACACCACATTTGGTTTATAAGACTAACCTGGGGGAACTTCCCACCTGTATCTTCAATTTCAGTGAAAAATCCTCATCTTCATTCCTAGACAGAGTTGGTCTGATTTTAAATCATAAGAAAATAAGTGTGAAGACTGGTGCCTCCTGTCCATCCACTCAGCCGCCTCCCTCTCAGTTGGTGTCCTTCTGCGGATGGCTCAACAGCCTGGCTCACTGCAGCTGACTTTCAGTTATTGGCCTCACTTTCTCCTTCGCCGACCATACCCACCTGGTCGGTAACTTCTACCGCGCTTTCTTCACCACGCATTTTTCCACTCCACAGCAATCATTCAGCTCTCCTGTCTTTATGCTTCTACCTTTATTCCCGCCTTCTCCCTCTCTATGCACTTATCTGTCTCTACCCACACTTACTTAGAATAATTTTTCACAAATATCACATCTCACAAATTAAATAAAATTGATAATAATTCTGTTCTGACTTTCCTTTTCAACCCCTGAAACCACCCCAACTTCCTCTCCCTGCCCACTCAACTTCTACCACCTAACTCGAGGCAGCCTTCCACAGCAGCCAAGCTAACTTCCCCAACACTGGTTTTCTTATCATTGACTAACATTTAGTTAATGCTCTGTGTTTCTCTGTACAGAATCCTCTTCCTCATTTTCTCATGCAAATTGGTTTCCATTAGTTACTTAAAGATATAAAACATTAGAATAACTTGGCCTTGGGAAAGAGTGCAACAGGACAGTAGATTCATTTCATCACAATCAAGAATCTAAAGGATAGCTCATGACATCTTCTGCAGAAAACTTCATAGTCAACACATTCTGACTCTGGACCACCTCAGGAAAGGTGGGGAAGGGGGCAGGGAGATGAATAAAGTGGAAACCTACCATTGGCCAGGTGCTCTTCCAGGGGCTCCTCATAATGAACCCATCTTATGACCTGAAACACAGACAGGTGAAGCACCTTACGTGCCCAGCGTCTTCTTAGTCCACGTGACTCAGCTCAGACCTCAGATTGGGCAGGCTTCAAATCTCACTTGGCTTCTAGATTTCACTACCCACCCACCTGTAGACACTATTTCAAATGCACCTTTGCATTCCTGTCTCCCTGTGGGTTGTTTCCCACAGGTGTTTATCTTGATTTGCTGGTGCTACTCTAACCAAACACCACAGACAGGGGATTAAGTCATAGAAGTTTGTTGTTCCCACAACTCTGCAGGCCAGAATCTGAGATCAAGGTGTCAGCAGGTTTCATTTAGGGCCCATATTAATCACCTCATTTTAGCTTAATTACCTCTCTAAAGGTGCCATCTCCAAATACAGCCACATTCCGAGGTGCTGGGATTATAGCCTCAACAGATGAATTTAGGGGTGGGATAATGCAGTCCATAAAAATGCAAAGCTGAATCCTTCTTAGCTTGCTCTCTCTCTCCCCCCTCTTTCCCCCTTCCTCTTCCCTCTCCCCCTCTCTTTCCTCCTCCTCTTCCCCCTCCCCCTCTCCCTTCCCCCTCTCTCCTTCCCTCTCTCCCCTCCCCCTCTCTTTCCCTCTCTTCCCCCTCCCCCTCTATCTTTCCCTCTCTCCCCCTCCCCCTCTATCTTTCCCTCTCTCCCCATCCCCCTCTCTTTCCCTCTCTCCCCCTCCCCCTCTCTTTCCCTCTCTCCCCCTCTCCTTCTGCCTCTCCCCACCCCCCTCTCCTCCTCTCCTTCTCTCTGCCTCTCCTCTCCCCCCTCTCCTTTCTCCCCCTCCCACTCCCCCTCCTCTCTCTTCCAAATAAATAATTTTTAATGGGATGAGCATTTAGCCTAATGGTTAGGATGATGGTGAGGATGCCTTTACATCCCATATTGAAGTGCCTGGGCTTGACACCTGGCACTAGCTCCTGAATCCAACTTCTGACTCCACCTTCCTGCTAATGCAAACCCTGGGAAGTAATGGTGACAGATCAGGCAGTTCCCTTCCTGCCACCCATGTAGGAGACTTGGATTGTGTTCCCTGCACCTGCCCTGACTTTGATCCTAGCCCAGACCAGCCGTTGTTGGCACTGGGGAGTCAACCAACACATGGGAGCCTGCTCACTGCCCTTCTAATAAGTAAGTAAGTAAGTAAGCAAATAAATTTAAGAATCAGAAAAGGGGGGTGGGCATTTAGCCTAGCAGTTAAGATGTCATTTGGAAAGTAAACATCCTGTGGCAGAGAGCCTCGGTTTGAGTCCCAGTTCTACTCCCTATTCCAGCTTCTAACTAATGTGCCTCCCGGGAAGCAGCCGGAAATGGCAGGTAGTTGAGTCCCTGACACACATGTAGAATACTTGGATTAAGTTCCTGACTCTTGGTTTCTGCCTGGCCCAGCCCTAGACCTTGCAGTTTGGGCAGTGAACTAGCCAGTGGGAGCTGTGTCTCTGTCAGTCTCTCTCTCTCTCTCTCTCTCTCTCTATATATATATATACACACACATATATAAATATATATACACATATAAATTTCCCTGGCTCATGAATAAAATAATTTTAAATTTGAAAAAGAATAAAACTAATCATTAATTTGTTAAATACTGTAAAATACACAAAAATGCTATAGCCACTCTTGCAATACAATGGGGAGGTAGCATGCATTTGCAACATCTAGATTATTCATAATGCAGTAATACTTTTGGATATTCTAATTTTTTGTCAGTTTTACAAGATGAGAATTTTTCCAGCTTTATTAGGTACGATTGAGTATGATAGCTGCAACTCAGGAATACAGTGATATTCTTTTAGTAATGGGCTACACAGGCTTTTGTGGTAAACAGGTAAATTTGTTTTTGTTTTTGCTTTTGTTTTTGTTTTTTTAAAAAGGAGCTCCCTCACAAACAATGTCAAGTCATCTCAGATGAGGGAAGCTTTGTACAGGGACACATGGGGAAGAGGTCAATGTTTGCTGAAGTGAGTTGTCTCTCCTGCATTTCTGTATTCGTCAGCTTTTCATCACCTTAATTAAAATAACAACAAGGAGCAGTGTAGGAGAGAAGAACGTTCATTTTCACTTACACTTTGGAGGTTCACAGTCTGAGATCAGCGGCCCCAGCAGTCTGTCATTGACTGGGGCACAGGAAGGATCACATGGGAGCCCAGCAGCAGAGATACAGGACGCACACTCCCCATCTACCCTCTGTGTGGCCTCTCCTTACAAAGCTGTCATGACCCAGTCACAGGGCTCCATCCTCGAGACCTAAAGCAATCAAGTCACTTCCCAAAGGCCTCACCTGCAGACACCACATTTGGATCAAGCCTCCACCCTCCACCCTAATCCATCAATCATTCATCTACCAACCATTAACAGAAGACTTTGAGGCTTAAACATCTACATGAGTATTGGGGGGGGGGGGCAGGGATTCAGTTCAAACCATAACTCTCTTCTAAATAATGTGATTTCTTTATTTAAAAAAAACCTGATATTTATTCATATGACGTACTTAGTACCTCTCCAACTCTCAAGGAACTTTCCTGAGCTCTCTGACGGAATCAAACCACCGTTGCATTTGTCTCAAATCTCCACAGACCTCTTCGTCCCAGGTTTTACCAAGGTCACACATTCAGATGTATTTGTCTGATTACAGTTGACACCTCTGCCCCACTCTAGCTGTGGGGTTCACTAGTAAACACCCAGCAAGTCCCTGATATGGGGCAGGAGCTCATAGATGGCTTTGATGACACTGGCTGATAGAAGAAACCAGCTGCTATTTCCACCTTCACATCTAATACACCCTTCCTCTTACCCTCATTCACCATTCAGCACAGCAGAGTTAGAGGCCCTCCTTACACAGCTGCCCCCGTTCTCGTCCTATTGAAGACAAACCCCACCCCATGTTTGGGAGTCACCTCTCCTAGTCCTAGGCAGAAAGCACATTACTGTCCTGTGTCCTCAGACAGTCCCTCTCTTCTCTTTCTGCTTCAATTTGTAATCATTCTTAAATTCCGCCCAATTACAAAGATCTTCCCACTAATGCTACGTTAGTCACTGCTCATTTTTTAACTTTTCCTTTAGTCAAGCTGTGTGAAAGAAGTCACTCTACTGCTGACTATGCACTCGCCTCTCCCAGACCTGCGAGTGGACTTCAGCTCAGCTGCATCTCGGGGCTCCCTTGAACCTCCCAAGCACTTCCTTGCTGAATTCAGTGGGCACTTTTCTATCCGTTTACCACAGCACAGAATCCCATATTAATACTCTTTCCTCTGGCTTTCAGGACTCAACATCATCCTGGTCTTCTTTCTACCTCCTTATCAGCCCTGCCCAGGCTCCTTGCTCCTCCTTGACTCTTAATCGCTTAAATATTGGTGTTCCCTGGGGTCCTATTCATGTTCTTACTTCTTTTTCGTTCTACATTTTATTTAACTATCACCAGTGACAACAGTTCCCAAATCCATGTTTCAAGCCTAAATTACATCTCTAGCTCTAGCGCTATCTATACCCACAGTTCCAAAACACTTTTCCAAAACATATAAAATAAGTACTCATCAGTTTTCTCAAAAATTTTTTCTTAAAACAATTAAATTAATTTTAAAAATGAAGAAAGGGGGTTGGTGCTGTGGCATAGTAGGTGAAGCCTCTACCTATGGCAACAGCATCCCATATGGATGCAGGTTCTATTCCTGACTGCTCCTCTTCCGATCCAGCTCTCTGCTATGGCCTGGGAAAGCGGCAGAAGATGGCCCAAGTGCTTGGGCCCCTGCACCACACTACTGGTTGGAAAATAAATTACTACAGCCATTAGAGAAAACACTATGGATGTTTCTCAGAAAAATTCAAAAACAGAAGTGTCATATGATCCAAAAATCCTAATAACTGGATATGTAGCCAAAAGAAATGAGATCAATATTTCAGATACATCTGCACTCCCACATTCTTTGCATCGTTATCCACAATAGCCAAGATACAGAATTAACCTAGATATCCATCAGTAGATGAATAGATGAACAAAATGTGACTTTTTTCACAATGGAATACTATTTTTGCCTTTAAAATGAATGAAATCTCTTTATTTGGGACAACCTAAATGAACCTAAAGGACATTCTGTTAAGTGAGGTAAGTTGAGCACAGAAAGACAGCTGCTGCATGATCTCCCTTATATGTGAAATCTAAAAAAGGCAAACTCAGAGAAGCAGAGAGTAAAATGGTTGTTACCAGTGGCTGGTGGGGAGAGAAGGGTTGGGGAGATACTGGCCAAAGGATGCAAATTCCAGTTAGATAGGAATAATAAATGCAGAAGATTTACTGTAAAACCCAGTCATGATAGTTTATAACAATTGCTAACAGAGTAAGATTGAAAGTGTTCTCACAACACATAAATGGTAAGCAGGTGAGATATATATATGTTAATTATCTTAACTGAGCCATTCTACAAGGCATACATATTTCAAAATATCATGTACAACATGAATGCATACAATTTTAAGTCTGTTAACTAAACATGAATAAGAACATTTTTAAAAAATTTTGTTTTGGGGGGCTGGTACTGTGGCCAGTGGGTTAAGCCATGGCCTGCAGTGCTGGCATACCATAAGGGTGATAGTTGGAGTCCCAGCTGCTCCACTTCTGATCCAGCTTCCTGCTAATACACTTAGTAAAGCAGCAGAAGATGATCCAAGTGCTTGGGCCCTTACACCCACATGGGAATGGATGAAGCTCCTGACTCCTGGCTTTGGCCTGACCCAGCTCCCATCATTGCAGCCATTTGGGAAGTGAACCATTTGGGGGTTGGAAGATCTCTCTCTCTCTCTCTCTCTCTTTCTCTCTTTCTCTCTAACTCTGCCTTTCAAAAAATAAACAAATCCTTTTTTAAAAAATTTGTTCTTCATCCATATCTACTCTATCATTTCATCTGATGTTCCTGTTTCACTGTTTTCCACCTTGTCAGTAAATTATTCATTTTTAAAAATAAAAATAGCTTACTACTCAATTAAATGGTAAGAATTGTAGTTAAGCTATTTTAAGTATATATTTTCATATACCTTATGATAAATCAATGTCACACAAATCTCATAGAGAATCCAAGGGGATTCTTAATGGCATTTAAAGATCTAAGGGAATAGATCAATCGTATTTAAATGTATCACTATGTAATTTATGCTTCAGAACGCTATAAGAGGCTAGAAAAGACTATTTAATTGAATACTTGAGACATTTTCCTTTACTATTTGTCCATATTTCCATATAAACTGAAGAAAAAATGTTTTTGGTTAATCTCAACCTCTGTTCAAATCAATCACAGTGAAATAAGCCAGTCGCAAAAAGACAGCTATCATATGTTTTCCCTGACCTCAGGTAACTAACAGAGTACCTGAAATGCAATGTACTGGAGTGAAATGGATATTTTGAGATTTGATGATTGTTTACAGCCCTTGTCTCTTCTATTGCGGAACAGTGTTTTTTCTTCATACTATTTGTTGAACTCTATTACTTAGTGTAAGGTTAACTTTACAATCATTAAGTAAACTGAAAATATATCCTGGTGAAAATTAGGAGTAGAAATGGAATAGGAAGGAGGAAGAAAGGTTGAAGTGCGGGCAGGAGGGAGGGTAGGTGGGAAGTATCACTATGTTCCTAAATCTGTATATATGGAACACACGAAACTTGTATAACTTAAATGAAATTTTTAAAAAATCAATCACTGTTCTAGTTACTGTGATTTTAGCATGTTATCATGAGAACAAGAAATTTCAAAATGATGTGTAAGTTTATGCGTATACACATACAAGAGATAAAGCACCAAGGAGCCAAAAATTCACTCTGTTCCTGTTGTTTCTGCATCTCTCCATATGCTGGCCTGGGCCACTTCAACTTGGTGCTTCCTTGGTGCATGCAAAAGGAAGTTTGTCCTGCTTTTTGGCTGTCAGTCATAATCATTTGCATTTGTTCACATTTTACAAATGGCTGTTCATCTGATTTCATTTTGATATAAGAAAACAAGTCCTTGGAGTATTAAGCAATCACCTATTCTCAGTTTATTATCTGAGAATACAGAGTATGGAGAAAATACCCAACATAAATAGCAAGGGAAGCATCAAATTGGACACTATGACTGTGTCCCTAATACTTCTTCTGGATGTGCTGGGCACATTGTAATAACTAATGAGATAGTCATGTGTATGTAAGCTTGTGCCGATCAACAGAAGTACAAAGGAACATGTAAACATGCATACATATATGCTACCAGCAAAGATACTATGGATATACTAACCAAAGATAAGACCTATCTACCTGGAAAGTGTTTCCTTCGTCTTCTTCATGTTTAAAAAAAAATTTATTTGGGCCGGCACCGTGGCTCACTAGGCTAATCCTCCACCTGCGGCACCAGTACCCCGGGTTTTAGTCCTGGTTGGAGCGCCGAATTTTGTTCTGGTTGTTCCTCTTCCAGTCCAGCTCTCTGCTGTGGCCCGGGAGGGCAGTGGAGGATGGCCCAGGTCCTTGGACCCTGCACCCACATGGGACACCAGGAGGAAGCACCTGGCTCCTGGCTTCGACAGCACGCCAGCTGTAGCGGCCATTTGGGGGGTGAACCAACAGAAGGAAGACCTTTCTCTCTGTCTCTCTCTCTCACTGTCTAACTCTGCCTGTCAAAAAAAAATTATTTGAAAGGCAAAGAGACAGGTAGACAGAGACAGAGAACTTCCATCAGCTGATTCACTCTCCCCTCCAAATACCCCCCAATAGTGGAGGCTAGGATAGGCCAGAAGCTGAGAACTCAGTCCAGGTATCCCATCTGGGCAGCAGAGATCCAACCACTTGAGTCATAGCCTGCTGACTCCTCTAGTGCACATTACCAGGAAGTTGGAAATGGCAGTGGAGCTAGAGCTCAGACCTAGGTACCCCAACGTGGGGTATGGGCAGCCCAAGCAGCATCTTCACACTGTACCAAACACCTGTCACCTGCTCACTTTCTGAAACCTCTCCTTCCTCTTGTGTTTGTTTTCTAGTCTTACTATAACAAAGATTCCTTTGTCTCTTTTAACACTAAAGGAAAGCTCATAGATGTGTTAACTACTGTTTCCAATTGAATTCCCACATTTCTTGATCATTTTACCGGTTGATCTCAAGTCTTTACATGAAAAATACAGCATTCTAAATAGCTCTCCATTTTGCAAAAGCCAAACTGAGATAAGACCAACACCACAAAAGAACAAATCCTTCAAAGTGTTTTTTACTTCATAAATATCTCAAGGAAAAACTCTTATAGAAATAGTCTCCTTTATTTGAGAGGCAGAGAATGAAGGACATTCCCTTTAGGGTCCCATGTACTTTGTAATTAGGGCTTCATTAACATCTGTCATCCCAGTTACACAGAAAGCCTTGAGGGAACACGGGCAGTGAGTATATTTGCTCACCCTTGCACCCTAAGCAATTAATCATCTTGGTGCTTGGCAAATATTTTTGGATACTTCTATGGAACATGGCACAAAGCATTCCTGTGAATGTGACATTTCTACAGAGAAAGAGTCTATTAAATAGAGGCACAGTGCTTCAGTAGGGGCCCCTAACCATCTGAAAAAGATTTTCTCAATACTCAAAGCCAAAGGATGTCCCTAATCACAGCTGTTGCATTAACAGATTAAAGTAAGTTACACGTATCCCAGATCACCAGTACAGTGTTCAATAAGATCTCTGTTTCAAGAGTCGGCATGGTGATATAGCACATAAAGCCACCATCATCAATGATAGCATCCCATATAGGCACCAGTTTGTTTGCCAGCTGCTCCAATTTTGATCCAACTTGATGTTAATGGACTGGGAAAAGCAGTGGATGATGGCCCAAGTGCTTGGGCCCCTGCACCCACATGGGAGACCTGGAGGAATCTCCTAGCTCCTGGCTTCAGCCTGGCCCAGTGCTGGCCATTGCAGCCAGCTAGGGAGTGAACCAGCAAATGGAAGATCTGTGTGTGTGTGTGTGTGTGTGTGTGTTTCCCTCTCTCTCTCAGTAACTCTGACTTCCAAAATAAATAAATAAATCTTTTAAAAAATCTTTATTCCAATCATGGTTAAAAGGCTTAATCAAAACGAAGAACTAGGGTGAAAGGCAGGCCCTAAGTCAATGTCCTTTGTGACAAGGATCCCAGGTGGGATGGGGCAGGGTCCACATTGATGAGGACAGCATCCAGAGTCCCGAATCTTATCTGTCACAGTCTTACAGATCTACCCTTAGGAGCTGTTAATCCAGGCACACTGTTGCCACTTTGCCCATGGACTACTAAACTCCCTGTCTACAAACAAGGAAGAAAGAATCGAATTTGAGGTTTTTTTTAAAACGATTCACTTTATTTATTTGAGAGGCAGAGTGACAAAAAGAGGCAGAGACAGGAAGAAATCTTCCATCTATTGGTTCACTCCCTAGATGTGATGGTTGGGGCTGGGCCAGGCCAAAGCCAGGAGCCTAGAACTCCACACGGTTCTCCCACATGGGAGCAGGAGTCCAAGTACTTGGGCCATCTTCCTCTGCTTTCCCAGGCACAGTGGCAGAGAGCTGGATCGGGAAGTGGAACAGACAGGACTTGAACCAGCACTCCAATCTGGGATCCGGCATCTCAGGTGACGGCTTAGCCCGTCACACCACAACACTGACCCTTCAGATTTTTAAAATGAACATTTACGAGGAATCAGTGCAAAAATTAAAATGTGCACATTTTTAGCCCTCCCTTGAGCCAGTGCTCAGTGAAGCACTGTTGGCTTGGCCACCTCCTCTCACAGGGAAGCACCATTTGCTCCCTAGCAGGCTTCTTTCTTGTCCTCTGGTGCCCACTCTTGGACAAGAATGTACAGCATTCCAGGCGCTCAGCTGCAGACACAGTTCTCTCCTCACCTTTCTCCTACTGTGTGTGGAAATTTCTCTACGTCATAAAAAAGTGTTTATTTTATTAAAATGAAAATGAGTTACATAACAAATTTGATAGTATATTAGCCTTCTGATAAAGTTCTATTTTAAGTATCAGCTTCTTAAAAGAATAATTATGATCCCAGAATATTTTTAGACTATATATATATATAAGCAACTATGTATATTCTATTCATGCTGTTAGAATTAACTCTACTCTCCAAGACCAAGAGAGAGGAGGAATATGACTGAGTATGATAATATGTTAGTGGATAATTACCAGAAACTCCTCCATATAGGTAATTTGAGGAATTAAAATATACTTAAATATTAATACAAAACCACATTGGAGATATTTTTATATTTTATATAAACTTTGGATTTCATACTGTGTTTGCTCATGATTATGGTGAAGCTCAACTAAAAGTAGACCATTTTAATTTATTTTTGTGTTACCATGGAGCCAAATATACTGTCTTCCAATTAAGTAGGTCAAATAAAATAATGGATAATATTTCCATAGCTTAGAAATATAAGAATAAGGGGCTGGCACTGTGGCATAGCAAGAAAAGCCACCACTTACAATGCCAACAAACCATATAGACACCAGTTCAAGTCCCAGCTGCTCCACTTCTGATTCAGCGCCCTGCTGGTATACCTAGGAAAGCAGCAGAGAATGGCCAAAGTCCTTGGGCCCCTGCACCCACATGGGAGACCTGGAAGAAGCTCCAGGCTCCTGGCTTCAGATTGGAACAGCTCCAGCTGTTGCAGCCATTTGGGGAATAAACAGCTGATGAAAGACCTCTCTCTCTCTCTCTCCCCCCCTCTCTCTGTCTATAACTCTACCTCTCAAATAACTAAATAAATCTTTAAAATATAATCTTTAAAATATAAATGTCAGAATGTAAAATTTCACTAGATAGAATACTTTTATACCATACTAACATAAAACATTTCTATGTGTATAGTTTATTAACTATACTTTTTAAGGATTGATTCTCAAAATAACCCTGTGAGGTAAACAGAGTTACTCTGTGTTACATTAAAAGGTATAGGACACACTTCCAAACCATTTTTAGAGAGTAGTACGACTCCCAAAACTAGAGAAGGAAATTACAAGAAAAAAGTAGTAGGCATTAATAACCCTCATAAATACTAACACCAAAGTCTTGTTAAAATATTAGCAAATATGGCTGGCGCTGCGGCTCACTAGGCTAATCCTCCGCCTAGCGGCGCCGGCACACCGGGTTCTAGTCCCGGTCGGGGCGCCGGATTCTGTCCCGGTTGCCCCTCTTCCAGGCCAGCCCTCTGCTGTGGCCCGGGAGTGCAGTGGAGGATGGCCCAGGTGCTTGGGCCCTGCACCCCATGGGAGACCAGGAAAAGCACCTGGCTCCTGGCTCCTGCCATCGGATCAGCGCGGTGCGCCGGCCACAACGCGCCGGCCGCGGCGGCCATTGGAGGGTGAACCAACGGCAAAGGAAGACCTTTCTCTCTGTCTCTCTCTCTCACTGCCCACTCTGCCTGTCAAAAAAAAAAAAATATATATTAGCAAATATGGGCCAGTGTTGTGGCATAGCAGGTAAAGCTACTGCCTGCAGCACCAGCATCCCATATTAGCACCATTTCCTGTTCTGGCTGCCCTAACTCCAATCCAACTCCTTGGTAATGGCCTGTAGAAAGCACTGGAAGATGGCTCAAATGCTTCAGCCCTTGCTACCCACATGGGAGACCTGAAGAAGCTCCTGCCTCCTGGCTTCAGCCTGGCCCACTGCTGGCCTTTGTTGCCATCTGGGGAGTGAACCAGTGGATGGAAGATCTTTCTCTTTCTCCCCTTCCCACCCCCTGTAACTCTGACTTTCAAATAAATAAATCTTGAAAACAAATTAGCAAATAAAATTGAGTGATACAGAGAAAGTTAAATATGTTCCAGGAATGCAAATCTATTTTAGGTGTTCAAAACCAGCCAATAGCATTCTGTACAGGGACCAGAGAGACAGAGAGAAATTATGTGATCATCTCAGTAGATCCAGAAAAAGCATTTGATAAAACTCAACTCTCATTCATGACAAAATTGAAGAAGAGAGCAAATTCTGAAAGGAGGGAATTGCTTCAACCTGAAAGATTCGGTGTACTGAAAGCAATAGCCAGCATCATACCTAAAGGTGAAAGATTGACCACTCACCAAGTAAAGCAGCAGCAACCACAGGATGTTCACCTCATTATGTCTAGTCACAACTGTGCTGGCAGGTGTAACCAGTGCAATAACTCAAGAAGAATAAATAAAACAATTTAAAACAGAAAAACCAAAACAAAGCTGCCTTTATTCCTAGACAGGCTATATGCACAAAAAGTCCAAGGAAATCTACAATCTTCTTTACTACCAAGAGAGTTTAGACTGAGCCTCTTATGGATTGAACAGGACTTGGTTCCCACAAATCATGCAAGCATTTAAACCCCAAAGTCTTTGGTTAGTGGTTGACGGATTAAGGGTGGAGGCTTGATCCGATTATGGTCTCTAGTGTGTGGGCTTGATGGGAGGTGTTCAGATCTCTGGGAGCGTGCCCTCAGATAGGTAGCTCTCAAGAGAGTTGGTTATATAAGCTGAGTTACATAATGCTTCCTGTGTCTCTCCCTGCTTCCTGCTCTCCAAGTGATTGTCTGCACAGATTCCACCGTGCCCAGCCTCCAACAGACGCTAGACTAACGGGGCTGCCCAGCCTTATGCTGCGAGCCTCTGAACTATAAGCCAACGTTTCCTTCCCAAGAAGCTCCTCTCCGGTGTTTTACTTAAAGCAATGCAAGCTGACTAAAAAGAGCCTGTATACAAAATCAGTAATACTCCTACTTAATAGTCATGAACCTCTGGAAAATAATATCTCCAAAACAAACCCCTGGGCCAGTGTTGGGGAACAATGGGTTGTGCTGCCACTGGTGACACCAGCATCCCATATCAGAGAGCCAGTTCAAGCCCCAGCTTCTCTGCTTCCAATCCAGCTCCCTGCTGATGCACCTGGGAAAGCAGTGGAAGATGGCCCAAGTGATCAGCTCCCTGCTGCACCTGGGGGAGACCAGGACGAAGTTCCAGACTCCTGGCTGGCTGTCACAGCTATCCAGTGCATGGATAGCTCTCTCTCTCTCTCTGTCTCTCTGTCTCTGTCTCTCTCTCTCTCTCTCTCTCTCTCTCAGACACCACACCCTGTCTTTCAAGTAAATAAAATAAATCTTTGTTAAAAAATCTTTTACAATAGCATCAAAAAGAATAAAATTTTTCTGGATAAATCTAGCAAAAGATATCTAAAATCTCCAGCCTACAATCTACAAAGCATGGATGAGCACAACTAACAGAACTTTGTGATAAAACTATAGCAATCAAGACAGTGTGAAATTGACATACGGATATACAAGTTGACATTTGAACAGAATAGAGTTAAGAAATAGACACATACTGGGGCTGGTGCTGTCGCATAGCAGGTAAAGCCACTGCCTGCAGTGCTGGCATCCCACATGAGTGTTGGTTCAAGTCCCAGCTGTTCCATTTCCAATATAGTTCTCTGCTATGGCGTGGGAAAGCAGCAGAAGATTGCCCAAGTCCTTGGGCCCTTGTACCCACTTGGGAGACCAAGAATAAGCTTCTGGCTCCTGGATTCAGATCAATACAACTCCAGCCATTGTGGCCATCTGGGGAGTGAACCAGCAGTTGGAAGACCTCTCTCTCTGCCTCTCTCTGCCTCTGCCTCTCTGTAACTCTGCCTTTCAAATAAATAAATACATCTTAAAAAATACACACATTATTTTATAGTCAACTTATTTTCAACAAAAGAGCCAAAGCAAATCAATGAAAAAATCTTTTCAGTTATACTAATGTAGATCTGCTCAATAGTGAAAGTGATAAAATAAGCAAGTCACAGACTGAGAGAAAATAGTCATAAAACATATCTAGCAAAGAAATTGTGTACAGAACATATAGATTTCCTCCAACTCAATAGTAAAAGACAAACATACCAATGAAAACTGGGCAAATGACTCGAACAACATTTGGCAAAAGATCTACCTATGGACAATAAGCACATAAAATAGTGCTTGCCATAGTAAATAATTAGGAAAAGAAATAAAACCACAACAATATATGATTATGTATCCATTTTAATGGCAAAAAATTAAAAAGATGTTGGTAAGACATGTAACAACCAGAATGCATACATTTCTGATTGCAGTGTTAAAGGCTACAACAAACAGAACTTCCACCTGCTGATTTACTTGTCCACAATTAGCCACAACAGCTAAGCCTGAACTAGACTAACGCCTGGAGCTAGGAACTCAATCCAGGTCTCCCATAGAGGTTGCAGGGACTCAACTACTTGAGCCATCACTTCTGCTTCCCAGGGTGTGCATTTGCAGGAAGCTGGGATGGGAAGCAGAACTGAGATGTAAATTCAGAGTCTCCATTTGATGTGAGACGCCAATGGCCCAAGTGGTGGCTTAACCACTAGGCCAAACGCTCACCCCTAAACTTATCTTTTAATTCCATTTTTCATGAACTTTTTGAAGTACTTCATATATGTTTTCCACTCAATATGAACACAATGTCAATAATTGCCTTTCTCCCTACCAGGCCCATAAACAAAAGTCAGCCTCATTATCCAGAACCTGCAGAAGATAGGAGGATCTATTTCTGGCATAGTAGCAGACCTACATGTCTCTCACAAACAGGGCACTTTCCAACGAGGCTTTCAAAGGTAAATCTGAATATACAAGGAGTCTATAAAAGGTTATGGAAAATGTGTTATAAAAAACAACATACATTTTTCAAAATTTCTTGCACCAAAATAAACATCTTTTAATTTTTTTTATTTTTATAAAGGGAAATTTTATGTATTTCATATCTACAGTTTTAAGAACCTAATGATATCACCCACTCTACCCTTCCTCCCTCCCTCAATTCCATCTTCCATGAGCTTTTCGAAGTACTATTGTCTGTGATTTTTGCTTTATGTGCTGACTTTATAACCTACTAAAAGATAAGCTATGATTAGACTGTAATTGTGCTTATGTAAGGTGATAACTAATACACCTTAGATTAAATCATACCTAACTTCCTCCATCTAACTCTTGGCACTCTGTTACAATTACATGTACTAATTGTGCTTGGAGAATGTTAGAATTCTCCCTAATCCTTTTCCTTTCTCCCCTCCTACCCAAACACATGAACTCTCCATTAAAGTCTCAGCGTCTTTTCATTTGGCTTTACTTCTCCGGGCTCCTGAGACACATGGTGAATTTCAAACTTATAATTTGTGGCTTCCTGCTTCTAAGACTGCTCCCCAGCAGCTCTCATGTGACTGTTTTTCTAGTTAAATATTTACACACATACACGGGGTACACAGGCAGTTCATATTTGACATGATTTAACAGCATCTACATCTGTTTTTCATCATAACAGAACTAAAAAATGTGCCTACTAAACGTTTTCTTACTATACTTGTCCAGAACATTGTTTCTACTCTCACCCTAAGATGGTTTCTACGTAAAGAAAACAGAAAATGACTTCTCAGTTCCCCTCCTCTGGTGTCAGAGTTCTCTCTTCCTAGTAGCCGTTACTTTGCAAGCTGAACCGAAGCTCATGTCTTCTCTCATTTTTATCAGTGTGTGAGAGGCACAACAACATTCAATTGAGAGATGGAGGGGGAAATAGTCTATTTAAATTGAAAAGCCTCCAAAGACAAAAGACTGCATCTCAATGCACTCCCTGCTGACATAAACACACCTGAAGTAGGTTTCATGCTCCCAAGGCACAGGTTTGCAAATACAAAAAAAATTGTCTTTTAAGAGATCCTATATTCATTCCTAGGTTCCCAAAATGTCAAATCACAGCAAACACATATGTTCTAATTTTCCTTTTGTCTATTTAAAGGTGCCAATCATCCTTTAGATTTAGTGCTTTCTTTTTCAGAAATACAAAGCATAGCTAAATCATGAAATACTCCCTTCAGAACACTAGCTGAGAATAAATTGATCTCATCTGACTTTCAATCTGCTGTTGTGAGTTTCAATCTACAAGTCTGTTTTCTCATGTTTATTCATATGTTGTTGTCTAAGCAATAAGAAAACAAAGTGAAGAGGAATGCAAGCAAAAACCGAAACTCCTGAGCTAATTATGAGTCCTAGACATCTATAGTTCAGAGGCAACAGAGGCAAAATTACAAGGAAAGCTATTTCAAGACTTATTTCTGCAATTTGTGTCTAATTCAAGACGTTGCTGCTTTCTTTTCCCTTCCCTGTTAATCTTTTAACCATTTCCCAGTGTATTGCACTCTGGAGAACAAGCAATGGCAGAAAACAAAAGGAGATGAGACTCAAATGACTACCACAGGCTTCCACAGCCCTGAGGAAGAGTTTTGTTTTCAAAAAGTCTAGAAAAATTCAGCTCTACTAAAGACTGCTGCATCTAAGAACTGAAGCAATCCTTTTAATTCTTAATTCCCATCACACTGGTGGGAAAAGATGACACTAAGTGTTTAGACATTTTATTTTTAGAGTTCTAATTTATTAAATCTAAATGTCTTGTGGGGCTCACAAAAATGGTACTCTGAAATACAGCACTGTGGTGTCCTGAGAACCTTGAATTAAAGAGAACTGGAAGGCCGTGTAAGCCACGGCAGAACCTCAGCGTGGCCTCTTCCCAAAGAGACGCCGTTTTCTTGGCTCCCCTGGCTGAATCTCATTCACCAGGGAAGATGAAGCGAGAAGAAACTGAAGGTCACCACCACCACGCTTGCTCACACGCACTTGTCATCTGCTCTCCTGAGGCTTTTACCGGAGAGACTTGATCTGCACAGCCAGACCGGCTTTGTTCCCGGTGCAGCTCTGCCCCCTCACTTTCCCTTAATTTGTCACCGCCTGCTCAGAGCCGAGAGGGACTGTCTCAGGCTAGTGTCTTACTCATCTCCTCCGAAACCAAATCATTCACTCTTCCTCTAAAACTGTCTAAACTCCCCACCTCCCTCTCCCTTATGAAGGGGGTACTTAACGTGAACCATCTGACACTTCTTATGATTTCATATTTTCTGTGGCTCTTTTGCATATTTGTAAATGTTAATTGTCAGTTTACTTTAATAGATGAATTATCAGGCCTTCAGGGCCTAAAAAGAATGTCTCACTCCTACATTGCTTAAAGTTAGCTGCCATACTACATACTCAAAGAGACACTTCCTAAGCCACTGTATGTCTCAAACAGAAATAAATGAAAATGAATAAGTGTAACCTTTGGATTATTGTTCTGATATTTCAAATATCCATGCTAGTTTTAGGAGAAGGTAAGCAATTACAATATGCTATGGATAAACCTACAGGGCCGGGCGCTGGGGCATAGCAGGTATCCCATATGATTGCCAGTTCTAGTCCTCGCTGCTCCTATTCAGATACAGCTCTCTTCTATGGCCTGGGAAAGCAGTAGAAGATAGCTAAAGTGCTTGGGTCCCTGCACCCATGTGGGAGAACTGGAAGAAGCTTCTGGCTCCTGGTTTCGGATCAGCCCAGCTCTGACAACTGCAACCATTTGGGGAGTGAACTAGCAAATGAAAGATCTCTCTCTCTCTCTCTCTCTCTCTCTCTGTCTCTTCCTCTGCCTCTCTGTAACTCTGCCTACCAAATAAATAAAAAATCTTTAAAAAATAAATAAACATACAGGTGAAGCAGAATATTTTTTTACTCATGAAATTTTATTATCTAGTAGATGATGACAGGTGAAAGATAGATAGGAAGATTCAGCCATATGTAAATAGGATAGGAGCCAGGGCTGTGGTGCAGTAGGTTAATCCTCCAACTGTGCACCAACATCCCATAAGGGTGCCCGTTCTACTCCTGGTTGCTCCTTTTCTAATCCAGCTCTCTGCTATAGCCTGGGAAAGCAGTAGAAGACAATACCTGCATGGGAGACCAGAAGAAGCTCCTGGCTCCTGGCTTTGGATCTGAGCAGCTCTGGCCATTCTGGCCTTTTGGAGAGTAAATCAGCAGACAGAAGACCTTTCTCTCTGTCTCTCCCCTCACTGTCTGTAACTCTACCTCTCAGATAAATAAATAAAATCTTTAAAATATGGTTATTATATTATGACTTGTGGAGTTTATACCAGATTTAACATTTGAAAATCAATCATTATAAATTCCCATATTAACAGAAATAAAGTGAAAAACCACACAATTATTTCAATAAATGCAGAGAGTACATTTGCTAAAATTCAAAACATATTATAACAAAAATAACCTCTAGGAATACAATTAGTTGAAGGGAACTTCATCTGATAAAAGTCATCTACCAAAAACCCTTATACCTAACATCACATTTAGAGTAACATATTAAACACACGGATATGGTAGAAAGCAAGACAATGTCCTATCTCACCACTTCTGTTATCATTGTAATGGTAGTACCAGAGAATGTAATAAGGTAAGAAAAAACAAACAAAAGACCTAAGAGTTAGAAAGAGAAAGGTAAAACTGTGTCCTAAAAAAAACAGTAAATAAGATCAGAGTTGGCGAACTCAAACGGCTTCCATAGCCTTGGCAACTCATGACAAGAGCCTAGGGAGTAAGTATTATTTTTAAAAAACTTATGTAGAGGGGCAGGTGCTGTGGCTTAGTGGCATAGAGGCCTGAGGCACTGGAATCCCATATGGGTGCCAGTTCATGTCCTAGCTACTCCTCTTCCAATCCAGCTCTCTGCTGTGGCCTGGGAAAGCAGTGGAGGATGACCCAAGTGTTTGGGCTCCTGCACTCATGTTGGAAACCCTGAGGAAGCTCCTGGCTCCTGGCTTCAGATGAGTACAGCTCTAGTCATTGCAGCCATTTGGTGAGTGAGCCAGTGGATAAAAGACCTTTCTCTTCATCACTCCCTCTCTGTGTCTGTAACTCTATCTCTCAAGTAAATAAGTAAAAAATCTTATTACAAAAAAAAACTTATGCAGAAAATTTGAACAAATCTACCAAAACTCTCAGAAGTAATCACTGATTTTATCATGATCACAGGATAAAATATTAATATAAAAACACAATATTTTAAATAATAGTAAAAACATAATTGGAAAATAAAAAAATAATTTCAATTCCCTTTATGACCAAATAATATTTCATCCCAAAAAACACACAGGATAATTTTAAAAAGTACATGAAAAATCAATACACTAAAAATCATTGAAAATTCTTTAAAGAGGATTTGAAGACCTAAATACATGGAGAGATGTACTATGTCCATGGACCAGAAGGATTAACACTGTTCAGACATCACTTCTCTTAAATCTGTTCTGTGTGCTCAAGTCACTGCCAACAAAAATCCCAAATGGCATTGCCTGCAGAAATTGACAGGTTACAAAATTTTTATAGAAATAGAGCTTGCCCCAAACAGTAGAGTTAAAAACGTGCCAGGGGATTCCAATTCAATCCCATCAAGGTGGCATATACCAATGCCATCTCGCTAGTCAAAGTGATCAGTTTTAGTTCACAATTGATCATAATGATAGGACTAAGACTTAAAGGGATCACATAAACAAGACTAGTGTCTGCTAATACTAACTGATAGAATTAAAAAGGAGAGAATGATCCAACATGGGAAGTGGGATACACAGCAGACTCATAGAATGGCAGATGTCCTAAACAGCACTCTCGTCTCAGAATCAGCCCTTAAGGCATTCAGATCTGGCTGAAAAGCCCATGAGAGTATTTTAGGTATGGAAAGCCAAGACACACTGGTCAAGAAAAAAAAAAAGACTTAAATGAAAGATCTCTGCAAGTGAGATCCCAGTGGAAAGAACGGACCATTAGAGAAGGAGGTACCTTTCTTTGAAAGGAGGAGAGAACTTCCACTTTGACTATGACCTTGTCTAAATAAGATCGGAGTTGGTGAACTCAAAAGTCTTCCATAGCCTTGGCAACTCATGACTAGAGCCTAGGGAGATTACTGATGCCATATACAAGAGTGTCAATTGTTAAGTCAGCAACAGGAGTCACTGTGCACATACTCCCCATGTAGGATCTCTGTCCTTAATGTGTTGTACTATGTGAAGCAATGGTATAACTAGTACTCAAACAGTACTTTACACTTTGTGCTTCTGTGTGGGTGCAAACTGATGAAATCTTTACTTAATATATACTAAATTGATCTTCTGTATATAAAGAGAATTGAAAATGAATCTTGATGTGAATGGAATGGGATAGGGAGCGGCAGATGGGAGGGTTGAGGGTAGGAGGGAAGTTATGGGGGGGTGGTAAGCCACTGTAATCCAAAAGCTGTATTTGGAAATTTATATTTATTAAAGTTAAAAAAAAAGAAATTGAAAGGATCCAGAATATCAAAATAATTTTGAAAAAGAAAAATTGAAGAATCACACTACTTTCTTATTTCAGAATCTACTATAAAGCTAGAGAATCAAGGTAGTGTATTGTTGGTGAAGAAAAGACGAATTGATCAATGATATGGAATAGAGAATCAGAAATAGGGGCTGGCACTTTGGTGTAGTGGGTAAAGCTGCCACCTGCAGTGCCAGCATCCCATATAGGCACCAGTTCAAGTCCCAGCTGCTCCACTTCTGATCCAGCTCTCTGCTGTGGGAAAGCAGTAGAAGATGGTCCAAGTCCTTGGGCGCTTGCACCCATTGGGAGACCCAGAAAAAGCTTCTGGCTCCTGGATTCAGACCAGCACAGCTCCAGCCATTGCGGCAAGTTAGGGTATGAACCAGCGAAGGGAACACCTCTTCCTCTCCTCTCTCTCTCTGCATCTCCTTCTCCCTCTGTGTAACTCTGATTTTCAAATAAATAAATAAGTAAATCTTTTAAAAAAATAAATAAATTCATTTGTGGTTCAATGTATTTCAATAAAGAATCCAAGACAATTCAAGGGGAGGAAGGAGAGTATTTTTATGAAGCAGAGACGGAAATTGAGCTGTTGAGATTCTCATATGAAAAAAGTCAATCCTTATTATTCTATACACAAAAATCTATACAAAAAATTTTAAACACCTTATATATCTAATAAAACCCACGTCTATGAAGTTTGTTGATGAAAACCTAGAGTATACCTTCACAACCCCAGGTTAGGTAAAGATGGTCCTCAAGGGATATAGAGAACATAAAACAATTTTATAAATTAGGTGAAATTCAATTTAAAAATTTGTGCTTGTGAATTGATAACTTAAGATTAAAATCCTAATACTGAACATGATGGTTTTAGAAGATGGTCCTTTGTTAAGTGAGTAGGTCACAAGTGTTGAGCCCCCATGAATGAGATAAAAGCCCTAATTTATAAATATTCTCACTCCTTCTATCATATGAGGACAGAGTGAGAAGTGGCATTTATGAACCAGAAAATGGCCCTCGGCATACAACAAACCTTCTATAGCCTTGATATTGGACTTCCCAGATTCCAGAACTGTAACAAATAAATGCTTGTTGTTTAAGTCACCCATTCTGTGGCATTTTTGTTAAAGTGCTTGAACATATTAACAGGTATATGCATTCATAAAAACTAAAAAATTATATTTTTATAAAGGTAGTTCTCATAACAAAAAAAGGATAACATATCAAAGAGACACAGAAGCCAACCTGAAAGAACCCAAGTGCTAAAGCTGGAACAATTTGAACAAAAAATAAAAATAGAAATAAAAAATAATTAGAATTGAATTATAACTCAAGATAAAGGATAAGCGGTCTTGAGCCAATACTGATACAAATAAAAGATTGAACAATAAATAAATGAGAAAAAAAGAGAGAAAAACCACTTCTGTAGGAATGCCAAACAATATGTGTAGATAATTCCTCTCCAGGAGGTGAACTTTAATCTGTATCCAGAGAACAGAGAACATAAAGGAAAATGTAATAAACCCTGATCTAGTGCATTGCCCTCACTGTGCAAATGAAAACACACAAACTCAGATGTAATTTACAATCAGCTGGCAAACAATCGGCTTTCCTGACACTTGAGTCCTTTAAGACATTCAATCTTCATTTCCACAAACTATCTCAGTGAAAGTGTTAGTTCTTCATTTTAATGCTGATTCACTGCAGACTGATACTTCTAAGAAGCACAAATAAATTCAGAGAAAATAAAATTTGTGAGAGATAAACTATAAGGATCCAAATTTTTATTATTAAGCTCAATAGGCATAAAATTATTCTATTGAATTAATATAGTTTCTACATGGTTTCTCTCAATTTCTGCATGTATCTCATCATGGCTGGGTAAGCTTGTGAACCAGCTGACCTTGGACCATGTTTTGAATAATAATACTAATATTTACAATGTAACAAAATAAGGACTTGCATATTTGTTAGCTATTGTCTGTGGAGGATTACTATGTGTCAAGCACTGCTACAGGTTATAGAGAGTTATGGACAATGTGATCTGAAAGATCCACAATCAATTGAAATTTATAATCTAGTAAAAAAAAAGAAACAATACTAAAGCAAACTAATAGTTAAATTATCAAAAAATTTCAGAAAGTAATATCAAGGAGAAAGAGACAGAAAGATGTGATACTGACCAGGTGTTTCATTTGGAATCAAGAGCAGGTAAAAAGTCTCATTTGAAATGAGACCTAAGAGAGATTCTGCTGTGTGAAATTCAAGAGGAAGAGTATCACAGGCAGAGAGAATGGGGAGTACATAATCCCTAAAATGCACTTGCATTTCCTGTCAAAAAGAAGTGACAGGGACAATATGGACCCTCGCACCTGAAACAGTAACCACACAAAGGTTAAATTACACAAAATGCTGACTGTTATGACACCAGAAGTCAGAAAAAAGTAGGATACTCACCCATGAGGGGTGGGGAGCCAATGAGATGAGCCCCAACACTGCCCCAACTTAGTGCATGGAGAAGTTTTGAGTACAGGGAAGTGAGGGAACCCCAGGCAGAGTGCAAAACTCCATCTGAATGGACTGGGCTTTGCCAGAGTGGCCAAAGTAATCAGAGTTCACAGGTAGAATAACAGAGAAGAGGAAACTGCACAAAAAGAGATCCCAGAGATTTGCCAAGGGTCTCCCTGAAGAATACACAGGGAGTGATGGCTAATAACCCAAAAAGGGAAATCAGAAAGAGACAAAAAGAAATGCTCAGTTAATCACAACTCAACAGAACAAGAGGAAAACTGGGATAAAAATTAAATGGGACAATCAATATAATACATCACACTAACAAACTACAGAAGAAAAACCATATGATTATCTCAATAGATGTAGAGAAATCATTTGATAAAATACAACACTGTTTCATGATGAAAACTCTAAGCCAATTGGGTATAAAAGGAACATTCCTCAACACAATCAAGGCAATTTATAGACAAACTCATGGCAATAATATTGAATGGGGAAAAGCTGGAAGAATTCCTACGAGATCAAGTACCACACAGGGATGCTCACTCTCACCATTGCTATTCATTATAGTGATGAATGTTTTAGCCAGAGCCATTAGGCAAGTAAAAGAAATCAAAGGGATACAAATTGGGAAGGAAGAAGTCAAACTATCCCTCTTTGCAGATGATATGGTTCTTTATTTAAGGGATCCAAAGAACACTAAGAGACAATTGGAACTCATAGAAGAGTTTGGCAAAGTAATAGGAAATAAAATCAACACACAAAAATCAACAGCCTTTATATACACAGACAATGCCATGGCTGAGAAGGCATGTCTAAGATCAATCCCATTCACAATAGCTACCAAAAAAATCAAATACCTTGGAATAAACTTAACCAAGGATGTCAAAGATCTCTATGATGAAAATTATAAAACTTTAAAGAAAGAAATAGAAGATACAAAAAAATGGAAAAATCTTCCATGTTCATGGAATGAAGAATCAGTATCATCAAAATGTCCATTCTGCCAAAAGCAATTTACAGATTCAATGTGATACCAATCAAAATATAAAACATTCTTCACATATCTGGAAAAAATGATGCTGAAATTCATATGCAGGCACAGGAGACCTCGAATAGCTAAAGCAATTTTATACAACAAAACAGAGCCAGAGACATCACAATACCAGATTTCAAGACAGGGCAGTTATAATCAAAACTACCTGGTACTGGTACAAAAACAGGTGGATAGACCAATGGAACAGAATAGAAACATCAGAAATCAATCCAAACATCTACAACCAACTTGTATTTGATCAGAGATAAACTAGTTCCTGGAGCAAGGACAGTCTTTTCAACAAATGATGCTGTGAAAACTGGATTTCCACATGCAGAAGTATGAAGCAAGACCTCTACCTTACACCTTACACAAAAATCTACCCAACATGGATTAAAGAGCTAAATCTACGACTCAACACCATCAAATTATTAGAGAACATTGGAGAAATCCTGCAAGATATTGGCACAGGTGAAGATTTCTTGGAAAAGTCCACAGAGGCAAAGGCAGTCAAAGCCCAAGTTAACAACTGGGATTACATCAAATTGAGAAGTTTCTGTACTGCAAAAGAAACAGTCAGGAAAGTGAAGAGGCAACCGACAGAATGGGAAAAAATATTTGCAAGCTATGCAACTGATAAAGGATTAATAACCAGAATCTACAAAGAGATCAAAAAACTCCACAACAACAAAACAAACAACACTCTTAAGACATGGGCCAAACCTCAATAGACATTTTTCAAAAGAGGAAATCCAAAAGGAAAACACACACATGAAAAAATGTTCAGGATCACTAGCCATCAGGGAAATGCAAATCAAAACCACAATGAGGTTTCACCTCACCCCAGTTAGAATGGCTCACATACAGAAATCAACAAACAACAGATGCTGGAGAGGATGTGGGGGAAAAGGGACACTAACCCACTGTTGGTGGGAATGCAAACTGATAAAGCTGCTGGGGAAGACAGTCTGGAGATTCCTCAGAAACCTGAATAAAGCCCCACCACATGACCCAGCCATCCCACTCCTTGGAATTTACCCAAAGGAAATGAAACTGGCAAATAAAAGAGCTATCTGCACCTCAAGGTTTATTGCAGCTCAATTCACAATAGCTAAGACATGGAATCAATCTAATTGCCCATCAATGGAAGACTACATTAAGAAATTATGGGATAGGCCAGCGCCACAGCTCAATAGGCTAATCCTCCGCCTGTGGCGCCGGCACACTGAGTTCTAGTCCCAGTCGGGGTGCCAGATTCGGTCCCGGTAGCCCCTCTTCCAGACCAGCTCTCTGCTGTGGCCCGGGAGTGCAATGGAGGATGGCCCAAGTGCTTGGGCCCTGCATCTGCATGGGAGACCAGGAGAAGCACCTGGTTCCTGCCTTCGGATCAGCATGATGCGCCGGCCGCAGCACGCCAGCCGTGGCGGCCATTGGAGGGTGAGCCAATGGCAAAAGGAAGACCTTTCTCTCTGTCTCTCTTTCACTGTCCATTCTGCCTGTCAAAAAATTAAAAAAAAAAAAGAAAGAAAGAAATTATGGGATATGTACTCTATGGATACTACACAGCGGTTAAAAAAAAAGTGAAATCCGGTCATTTGCATCAAAATTGAGGAATCTGGAAAACATCATGCTGAGAGAAATAAACCAGTCCCAAAGGGACAAATATCATATGTTCTCCCTGATTGGTGACAACTGAGCACCTAAAAAGAAACCTGTAGAAGTGAAACTGACACAATGAGAAGCTATGATTGACCAGCCTTTGTCCTGTCAAGGAACAGCTTACTATTTTATTCTTTTTAATATTTTCTTAATTTTTTTTTTGACAGGCAGAGTGGACAGTGAGAGAGAGAGAGAGAGAGAAAGATCTTCCTTTGCCGTTGGTTCACCCTCCAATGGCTGCTGCGGCCAGCGTGTGCGGCCAGCGTACTGCGCTGATCCGATGGCAGGAGCCAGGAGCCAGGTACTTATCCTGGTCTCCCATGGGGTGCAGGGCCCAAGCACTTGGGCCATCCTCCACTGCACTCCCTGGCCACAGCAGAGAGCTGGCCTGGAAGAGAGGCAACCGGGACAGAATCCAGTGCCCCGACCGGGACTAGAACCCGGTGTGCCAGCGCCACAAGGTGGAGGATTAGCCTAGTGAGCCGCGGCACTGGCCTCTTTTTAATATTTTCTTTTTCTACTTAATACCATTGGTTGAACTCTATACTTAACACAAAATTATTCCTAGGTGTTTAAAGCCAATTGAAAATTGATCCCTGTTAAAAATAAGAGTTGGACTGGCCTCAGAATCAGCCCTTAAGGCATTCAGATATGGCTGAAGAGCCCGTGAAAGTATTTCAGGCATGGAAAGCCAAGACACTCTTGCAAAAAAAAAAAAAAGAAGAAGAAGAAGACGACCTAAATGAAAGATCTCTGCGAGTGAGATCCCAGTAGAAAGAACGTGCCATCAAAGAAGGAGGTACCTTTCTCTGAAGGGAGGAGAGAACTTACACGTTGACTATGACCCTGTCAGAATAAGATCGAAGTCGGCAAACTCAAAAGGCTTCCATAGCCTTGGCAACTCATGACTAGAGCCTAGAGAGATTACTGATGCCATATACAAGAGTGTCAAACTGTTAAGTCAACAACAGGAGTCACTGTGTACTTACTTCTCACGTGGGATCTGTCCTTAATGTGTTGTCCAATGTGAATTAATGGTATAACTAGTACTGAAACAGTATTTGACACTTTGTGTTTCTGCGTGGGTGCAAACTGATGAAATCTTTACTTAATATATACTAAATCAATCTTCTGTATATAAAGAGAATTGAAAATGAATCTTGAGGTGAATGGAATGGGAGAGGGAGCGGGAGATGGGAGGGGTGCAAATGGGAGGGAAATTATGGGCGGGGGAAAGCCATTGTAATCCATAAACTGCACTTTGGAAATTTATATTTACTAAATAAAAAAAATTTTTTAAAAAGAGCTGGAATAAGAGAGGGAAGAGATGCACAGTTTGGGATATGTTCCCTCAGGGTAAAGCTAAAAACTTGCCATGGGACTCCAAATCCCATTAAGTTGGCAGGTACCAATGCCATCTTACTAGTTAAAGTGATCAGTTTAAGTTCATAACTGAGCATTTCAGGAATGGACAGTCAAGACACTGTGGCAAATAATATCCTACATGAAAGATCTCTGTGAGTGAGACCCCAGTGGAAATAAGGGGCCATAAAAGAAAGAAGCACTTTTCTCTGAAGCGAGGAGAGAACTTCCACTTTGCTTATGGCCTTATCCAAATACTGACAGAGTTGTGGTCAAAAAAGGCTTGCATAGCCTTGACAGCTCATGGAAAGAGCCTCAGGTGATTACTGACATCATAAATAAGAGTGTCAATTGTTAAATCAATAACAGGAGTCACTGTGCACCTGCTCCCCATGTAGGATCTCTGTGTTAATGTGTTGTATTATGAGAAATAACAGTAAATCTTCAAACTGTAATTTATATTTTGTGTGTCTGTGTGGGTGAAATCTTTACTCAGGACTATGGCCTTGTCTAAATAAGATCAGAGCTGGCAAACTCAAGAGGCTTCCATAGCCTTGGCAACTCATGACAAGACCCTCGGGTGATTACTGACATAATAAATAAGACTGTCAATTGTTAAATTGACATAACTAGTACTCAAACAGTACTTTATACTTAGTGTTTCTGTGTGAGTGCAAACTGTTGAAATCTTTACTTAGTATATACTAAATTGTTCTTCTGTATATAGATAATTGAAAATGAATCTTGATGTGAATGGGATGGAAGAGGGAGTGGGAGATGGGATGGTTGCGGGTGGGAGGGAGGTTATGGGTGGGAAAAGCCACTATAATCCAAAAGTTGTACTGTTGAAATTAATATTTATTAAATAAAAGTTTAAAAAGAAAGAAATCTTTACTTAGTATAGAGTTGATCTTCTGTATATAAAGATAATTACAAATGAAGCTTAATGAAGAATGGGATAGGAGAGGGAGTAGGAGGCAGGATAGTTTGAGGTTGGGATTGTGGGTATGGGAAGAAGAATCACTATAATCCAAAAGCTATATCTATGAAATTTATATTTATTAAATAAAAGCTTTCAGCTGGTGCTGCTGCTCACTAGGCTAATCCTCCACCTGAGGTGCCGGCACCCCAGGTTCTAGTCCCAGTTGTGGTGCTGGATTCTGTACCGGCTGCTCCTCTTCCAGGCCAGCTCTCTGCTGTGGCCCGGGAGTGCAGTGGAGGATGGCCCAGGTCCTTGGGCCCTGCACCCACATGGGAGACCAGGAGGAAGCACCTGGCTCCTGGCTTCTGATTGGCACAGCACGCTGGCCTCAATGCACTGGCCTTAGCGGCCACTTTGGGGGTGAACCAACAGAAGGAAGACATTTCTCTTTGTCTTTCTCACTGTCAAACTCTGCCTGTCAAAATAAATAATTAAAAGCTTTCTATAGAAAAAAAAGACAATGTGGTTTGACATCAAGCTAGACAAATAGATCAACAGAACAGAGCCCAGAAATAAATCCATAAGTATATGGTCAATTGATTTTTGACAAAAATTCCAAAACAACTTAGTAGAGAAAGGAAAACCTTTTCCACAAAGGGTGCTAGAACAAGTGGATAGCTATATGTCAAAAAAAGGCTTTTAACTTTGAGCTATACCTTGTGTATACCAAATTAACTCAAAATGGGTCACAGATCTGAACATAACATCTGAATCTATAAAACTTCTGAATGAAAATAAAGAAGACTTTATCTAAATTAAGAACTCTTCCTTGAATGACACTATGAAAAGAATGAAATGAAAAGTTGTACTCTGAGAGAAAATATTCACAAATCATATAAAAATGTCATATCCAGGGCATATAAAGGTATTTCAATTAACATGACAATAAAGAGACCAAAGATATAAACAGGCACTCTGTGAAAGAAGACAGATGTCAAATGAGCATATGAAATTATGCTTAACATCATTAGTCACTAGGGAAATAATTAAAATACAATGTCAACACACGCCTAATAAAATGGCTAGAATTAATAACTGATCATACCAAGCTTCAGTGAAGATAGAGTGTAATTAAAATTCTCATACTCTATTGGTGCACATATAAGATGCTTCAATCACTTTGGAACACAGTTTCATCGTTGCTTAGAAAGTTAAACATTCACCTACTACAACCCAGCCATTCTACTTGATATTTATTCAAGAGAAATGAATGCACACATACATTCAAAGACCTGTATGCAAATACATGGGGCAGCTTTATTCGCAATAATCAAAAGCTGGAAACAATCTAGACATCCATCAGTAAGTGGATAAACAAGAGGCATATCCATACAGTGGAATACTAACTACTCCACTGTATAAATTAAGTAAGCATCAATACATATAACATGGATGAATGTCAAAATAATTTTGATGAGTTTAACAGAACACAAAAAAGAGCAAGTAAATTCCTTTAAAATGAAAATTCTGCTGTAACAATAGAAAGTAGAGCCGTAGTTGCCTGAGGATTCAGCAAACAGGGAGAGGCTAGAGATAGATATTGCATTTTCAGGATTGTGTTGATGGTTTCATGAGCATATGCTATGTCAAAACTTACCAAATTATGCAACTTAAAATGTACCATTTGTTAAAAAACAAATATACCTCATTAAAGCTATTTTATTTTTAAGCATCTTAGTATGAGACCAGCCTCTGTAATTTAAAAAAATGGAAGAAGACCATTGTTTCTGGAACTGGCTAAGGGGGAGTATAGAAAAGCTGAAGTCAGAGAGGTAGACTGGGACCAAACATGCATGTCCTTGTAGGTTCTGGTCAGGTGCTTGGAATTTATTTAGCTGGAGGATAATAAACAGCAGTAACATGATCACATCGGCATTATGTGCTCCTCAAGCAGAGTAAAACAGCCAAGTTGATGTTCTGGCCAGGTGACTTTCTCCAGCTATTTTATTTTATTTTTATTTATTTGAAAAGCAGAGTTAGAGAGGGATACGGAAGAAATAGAGAGACCTTCTATCTACTGATTCATTCACCAAATGGCCACAACGGGCAGGGTTAGGCCAGGCCAAAGCCAGGCACCAGGATCTTCATTTCGGTCTCCTACATGAGTGCAGGTGCCCAAGCACTTGGGCCACCTTCTGCTGTTTTCCCAGACACATTATCAGGGATCAGAAGTGGAGCAGACAATTGAACCAGGGCCCATGAACCATCCATGGTTCATCCCAGGAGCTGCTTACCCTGCTATGCCACAACACCTGCCCCACCTAACTATTTTAATAGTAGTCTCTAATCCTGAGTTTATATGTATTCCTGGTGGTTAATTTACTGCTAAGAATGAGTTTGACAGCTCCATACAAAATTTTGTGAAGTTCTTATTAGAGTTCTGATATATCCTATTATGAAATTTATCAGAGACCAGTCTTTTATTAAATGCCTACTATGAGGGGAGGGGGTCAAGATGGCAGTATAAGCAGTGGGATGTTCCAAGTGGCATAGGGAGAAATGGATAGTTAGTGAGCAGAGGAGATAAAAGCCGGTGGCAGAATCAAGAGAAGTTCACGCAGAGTGGGCCAGGAGTCTACTAGAGACTGCTCAGGTCCATGTTAGGGGAGCAGAGAGGAGGGAAGGGTGGTGGACATAGTGAAGAAGTGGCAGAGGTACTGAGTGAGGAGACTGGCACTGCCTCCACCCAGAGAACCAGGTGAGAGGTAGAGAGTCCACGGAGCTGTGGATAGCAGCAGGTGGGGAAACCTGGTGAACTGCATTTGAAGCTCCAAGTGGGAAGAAAGAGAAATTGTAGGGGAATGGGTGGAGAGTTTGGCATGCCATGGTCCATCTATGTCTCCTCCCCACCCCCAGTTGGACCTATAGGCCATGGGGAGAAGCCATAGTGATTGTTCACATTTTCAAGTGAACTAGCATGTTTGCCTCCCACCTACAGACCCATCGATTGCAAGGGCCACCTCACAAAATGCCCCACCTGAGAACAACAATCACATTTCAGGGTAATTTCCTCCCCACCATGCAAGCTGTACAACAAGGAATAATCCTAAACAGTAAATACCCAAGCTTGTTTCATGCACCAGTGAGAAGCTAGTCTGGCTCCAGTAAGCGGGGCTTAGTGCACCAAAGCCTTGTTGCACAATCCAGAAGTAAACAGAGCTCTAGGAGGCAGGGCTGCCTGCTTCCACTTGCAACACACAGACACATAGCAGCTCATAGCAGAGAGGAATCAAATTAAATTAAATTAAACAAAAACCAACCAGAAATGCCAAAGAACAAAAGAAAAAGCCTGAATAAGAATAAGGAAGAATTGGGCCGGCGCTGTGGCTCAATAGGTTAATCCTCCACCTGTGGCGCCGGCACACCGGGTTCTGGTCCCGGTCAGGGCACTGGATTCTGCCCCTGTTGCCCCTCTTCCAGGCCAGCTCTCTGCCCAGGAGTGCAGTAGAGGATGACCCAAGTCCTTGGGCCCTGCACCCGCATAGGAGACCAGGAGGAAGCACCTGGCTCCTGGCTTTGGATCGGCGCAGAGCGCTGGCCTTCGCAGCCATTTGGGGGGTGAACCAACAGAAGGAAGACCTTTCTCTCTGTCTCTCTCTCTCACTGTCTAACTGTGCCTGTCAAAAAAGAATAAGGAAAATTTATAAACTCACCTCAGGAGCAATAAAAATCTTTAATAATGGAGGCTGGGGGCTGGTGCCATGGCATAGTGGGTAAAGCCACCATCTGCAGTGCCATCATCCCATATGGGCACTGGGTTGAGTCCCAGCTGCTCCACTTAAATGCAGCTCTCTGCTATAGCCTGGGAAAACAGTGGAAGATGGCCCTAGTCCTTGTGCCCCTGCATCTGTGTGGGAGATGTGGAAGAAGCTCCTGGCTTCTGCCTTCAGATCATCCCAGCTCCAGCCATTGCAGCCATATAGTGAGTGAACCAGTGGATGGAGACCTACCTCTCTTTCTCTCTCTTCCTCTCTGTAACTGTGCCTTTCAAATAAATAAATCTTTTTTAAAAAGTGGAGCCTGAAGAAGAACAGATCGAGGCTATGCCACAAAAGGAATTCAGAAAATTAATAAATTAGTTAGAAGTGATCAAAAACAAATTCACAATCTAAATGAAAAGCACTCCCAATAAATTGAGATTTTAAAGAGAAGCCAGAATGAAATACTGGAAATGAAGAATTCAATAGACCAAATAAAAAAATGAAAGTTTTAGCAATAGAATAGATGAAACAGAAGAAAGAATATCATAACTAGAAGACAAACTTCCAGAAATAATACAATCAGATCAAATACAAGAAGAAATCAGAAAATTAAAAATCACATTTGGAGATTTATAAGATTCTATCAAACAATCCAACTTACAGATCCTAGGAATTCTTGGAGGTGTGGAAAGAGAGAAGGGATTAGAAGGCCTTCTTAATGAAATAATAACAGAGAATTTCCACAGTCTGGACAAAGAGACATCCAAGTACAAGAAATACACAGAACTCCCAATAGACATGACCAGAAAAGAACTTCATGACAACGCATTGTGGCAAAACTCACTTCAGTGAAACACAAAGAACAGATTTTAAAATGTGCATGATAGAAATGACAAATCACAATCAGAGGAAACCAATTAGACTCACCCCAGACTTCTCATTGCAAACCCGTCAGGCAAGGAGAAAATAGGAAAACATATTCCAAGTCCTAAGAGAAAAAACTGTCAACCCAGTGTACTGTACCCTGCAAAACTCTCATTTATGAATGAAGGAGATATAAGCATCTGCCACAACAAGCAGAAATTGAAAGAATTTGTAATACTCACCCAGCCCTACAAAAGATGCTCAAGGATGTGCTACACACAGAAACAGGAACATCACCACAAAAGAAGATGAACCCACAAAATGACCCAGCAAAAGTACAAATGAAATCCAAAATACATTAGCAGGACTATTTAAGGAAACATGGCAGGGCAAATACACTATTTAGCAATAGTAACACTGAATGTAAATGGCCTCAACTCCCCAGTAAAAAGACACAGACTGGCTGAATGGATTAAAAAACAAAACCCATCTATTTGTTACCTACAAAAAAAAAACACACCTTACCAATGAAGACACATGCATAATGAAAGTGAAAGGATGGTAAAAAAGATAATCCATGCTAAGAGAAACCAAAAAAGAGCTGGTGTGACCATCCTAGACAAAATAGATTTTAACACAAAAACTATTAAAAGAGATGAATAAGGATACTATATAATGATTAAAGGATCAATTCAACAGGAAGATGTGACTATTATAAATGTATATGCACCTAATTACAGGGCACCTGGCTATTTAAAAGAATTGTTAAGGGACTTAAAGGGAGATATACACTGAAATATAATACTAATGGAGGACATCAACACTTTCAGCAATGGACAGATCAACCAAACAGAAAATCAATAAGGAAACAACAGAGTTAATTGACACCATAGACCAAATAGACCTAGTAGATATCTACAGAGTCTTCCACCCTACAGCCACAGAGTACACATTTTTTTCTCCCGTGCATGTAACTTTCTCTAGGATTGATCATATACTAGTCCATAAACTGAGTCTGAGAAAATTTTTTAAAAAATCAAAATAAAACCATGCATCTTCTCAGAACACATTGCAATGAATCTGGAAGTCAATAACCCAAGGATCTCTACATCATATGCAAACACATGAGAATGAACAACATGTTAAAGCTTGAACAGTGGTCATAGAAGAAATTAAAAGAGGAATTAAATTTCTTGAAACAAATGAAGGCAAGAATACAACATAGCAAAACCTATGAATCTTGATGCGAATGGAATGGGAGAGGGAGTGAGAGATGGGCGGGTTGTGGGTGGGAGAGAAGTTATTGGGGGGGAAGCCATTGTAATCCATAAGCTGTACTTTGGAAATTTATATTTATTAAATAAAAGCTAAAAAAAAAAACACAAAACCTATGGGATACAGTAAAAAGTGTTAAGAAGAAAGTTTATAGTAATTGGTGCCTACATTAAGAAACTAGAAAGACACCAAATAAATTATCTATACACCTAAAGGATCTAGAAAAGCAACAGCAAACCAAATCCAAAACTAGTAGAAGAAAAGAAATAATTAAAATTGGAGAAGAAATCAACAAAATTGAAACAAAAAAATAAAATGATCAGCAAAATGAAGAGGTGGGTTTTTGAAAAAATAAACAAATTGACACCCCATTGGCCCACATAACCAAAAAAGGAGAGAGAAGACCCAAATTAATAAAATTAGAGATGAAATGTAACAACAAACACCACAGAAAAAATAAAAGAATAATCACAAACCACTACAAAGAGCTGTATGCAAAGAAACTGGGAAACCTAGAAGAAATGGATAGATTCCTGAACACATCCAACCTATCTAAATTGAGCCATGAAGAGAGAGAAAACATAAGCAGACCCATAACTGAAACAGAAATTGAAACAGTAATAAAGGCCCTCCCAACAAAGAAAAGCCCAGGACCAGATGGATTCACTGCTGAATTCTACCAGACATTTAAAGAAGAACTAACTCCAATTCTTCTCAAACTATTCAGAACAATCGAAGAAGAGGGAATCCTCCCAAATTCTTTCTATGAAGCCAGCATCACCTTAATTCCTAAACCCAGAAAAGATGCAACAGAGAAAGAGAACTACAGACCAGTCTCCCTGATGAACAAAGATGCAAAAATCCTCAACAAAATTCTGGCCATTAGACAGATCATTTACTTGGATCAACTGGGATTTATACCTGGTATTCAGGGAACGTTCAACATTCACAAATCCAACAATGTGATACATCACATTAAAAATTGAAGAACAAAAACCATATGATTATCTCAATAGATGCAGAGAAAGCATTTGACAAAATAAAACACTCTTTCATTTTGAAAACTCTAAGCAAATTGGGGATTTACCCAAGGGAAATGAAATCAGTAAACAAAAGAGCTATCTGCACCTCCATATTTATTGCAGCTCAATTCACAATAGCTAAGGCATGGAACCAACCTAAATGCCCATCAACAGAAGACTACACAACAGTTAAAAAATGAAATCCAGGAGGAGTCAAGATGGCGGAATAGGAAGGGAGCACACTGATAGTCCGGGGAGAGATAGTTTAATAAAAGTGGAGATACTGCAGGTTCAAGGAAGAGTAGGGGAGGAAACAGCAGAAGAAACTCTTCCGGAACGCGTGATTCACAGCAGACCTGCGTGGAGAGCGTGGGAGCCCACAGTTCGGGACACCAGCGGCAGACTCAACACACCAGCACTGGAACGCGAGGTGAGCCGAACCTCAATAGCCCGAGACACCGGCAGGCAAGCGGAGAGAGGAGACTAGAGGGAACGACCCCCGGGGGGGGGGGGGAGTTCACCAGGCTAACTGGAAGAGAGAGAGGGAAAAAAAAAAAGGTGACTGGTACGGACACGGGTTTCTCTCTCTCCGCTCACCTCTCAAGGGCGAGCAAGACAAAGAGCAGGCGCCATCTTGGACATACGTCATAAGCAGAGCGACCTCAGGTCTGCACCGGCCCTGAGCCTAGCAGAAAAACCTGACTCTGGGCGGGGCGAATTAACAGGAGATTAGGACCTAGTAAATTTGTGGTGCAAATGAACTGAGACTGTGAAAAAAGAGATGGTGGGGAAGAGAACTCACGGAATTCACGTGAGTACTCTCCAGAGATGCTACAATTCCGTAACTTTGGCAACCCAGTGGGAGACTGAAGGAGAATTTGAGCCCACTCTGAGGGCCAAACAGATTCCCTGTGTGGTCCTTGGGAAAGAGCTTCTGATCTCTGGCTCCTGTGGGTATATCATTTGCCTGCTAACTACCTCCAACTTCGTTCAGCTGTGCAGAATTACTTCCCTTTTGAATCAAAAAAAAAAGAAAGAGAGAGAGAGAGGTTTACCACAACTAACCTGGGAGTGTCACCTTTGGCACACCAAACAGAGCTCTCAGGCCACACCCATCTCAAGCCCTAAGGCTCCATCAAAAACAGATAGTCCACTTAATCTAGAGTCATAGTATAACAAGAAAAAGCACCACAGTGAAGAAACCAAATATCTCCAATATGCCAAATAACAAACGCAAAAACCGAGGTAATAAAAACAAGGAAGTCACCATGACGCCCTCAAATGAAAAAGACACCCCAATTCAAGATTATGAAGATGATGACATATAAGAAGTGCAAGAAGCAGATCTCAAAAAATTGATAAGAACATTAAGAAGTTCTCAAAAACAAATTCTTGAACTACAGAAATCCTTAATGGACAAGATAGAAAATCTCTCTCGTGAAAATGAAATATTAAGGAGGAATCAAAATGAAACGAAACAACTAGTACAACAGGAAACTGTGATAGTGACTGAAGTGAAGAATTCAATAGATCAAATGAAAAACACAATAGAGAGCCTTACAAACAGAATGGGTGAAGCAGAAGAGAGAATATCAGACTTAGAAGACAGAGAACAGGAAAGGATACAGTCAGACCAAAGAAAAGAAGAGGAAATTAGGAATCTAAAACATATTGTCAGGAATCTTCAGGATACTATTAAAAAAACCAACATTTGGGTTCTAGGAGTTCCTGAAAGCATGGAGAGGGAGAAAGGATTAGAAGGCCTTTTTAGAGAGATATTAGCAGAAAATTTCCCAGGTTTGGAGAAGGACAGAGAAATCCTAGTACAGGAAGCTCACAGAACCCCTAATGAGCACGACCAAAAGAGATCCTCACCACGACACGTTGTAATTAAACTCTCCACAGTGAAACATAAAGAAAAGATCCTAAAATGTGCAAGAGAGAAACGTCAGATTACTCTCAGAGGATCTCCAATCAGACTCACAGCTGACTTCTCATCAGAAACTCTACAAGCTAGGAGGGAATGGTGAGATATAGCCCAGGTACTAAGAGAGAAAAACTGCCAGCCCAGAATATTATATCCTGCAAAGCTATCATTTGTGAATGAAGGTGAAATAAAGACTTTTCATAGCAAACAGAAATTGAAAGAATTTGTTGCCACTCTTCCAGCCCTGCAAAAGATGCTTAAAGATGTGTTATACACAGAAACACAGAAACACGGTCATCAATATGAAAGAAGGTAAAGGAAGGAAACCAAGGAAGGAAACCTCACAGCAAAAGATCACAGGGTATTCAAAGCATATATTAGAACTTATCTTTGGCAAATGGCAGGGCAAAGTTACCACTTATCATTAGTCACATTGAACGTGGATGGCCTGAACTGTCCAGTTAAAAGACACCTATTGGCTGATTGGGTTAAGGAACAAAACCCATCTATTTGCTGCTTACAAGAAACACATCTTTCCAACAAAGATCCATACAGACTGAAAGTGAAAGGCTGGAAAAAGATATACCATGCCAACAGAAATGAAAAAAGAGCAGGCGTAGCAATCTTAATATCAGACAACATAAACTTTACCACAAAAACTGTTAAGAGAGACAAAGAGGGACACTACATAATGATTAAGGGATCAATTCAACAGGAAGATATAACAATTATCAATGTATATGCACCTAACTACAGGGCACCGGTTTATCTAAAAGATTTGTTAACGGACTTAAAGGGAGACTTAGACCCCAATACAATAGTACTGGGGGACTTCAATACTCCACTCTCAGAAATAGACAGATCAATAGGACAGAAGATCAACAAGGATCCAGTAGATTTAAACGACACTATAGCCCAAATGGATCTAACAGATATCTACAGAACTTTCAATCCTACAGCTAAAGATTTTACATCTTCTCAGCAGTACATGGAACCTTCTCTAGGATTGACCACATACTAGGCCATAAAGCAAGTCTCAGCAAATTCAAAAGAATTAGAATCATACCATGCAGCTTCTCAGACCATAAAGGAATGAAGTTGGAAATTAGCAACTCAGGAATCCCTAGAGCATATGCAAACACATGGAGATTGAACAACATGCTCCTGAATAAACAATGGGTCATAGAAGAAATCAAAAGAAAAATCAAAAACTTTCTGGAAGTAAATGAGGATAATAGCACAACATACCAAAACTTATGGGACGCAGCAAAAGCAGTGTTAAGAGGAAAGTTTATATCAATAGGTGCCTACATCAAGAAATTGGAAAGACACCAAATAGATGAGCTTTCAATTCACCTCAAGGATCTAGAAAACCTACAGCAAACCAGACCCAAATCTAGTAGGAGAAGAGAAATAATTAAAATCAGAGAAGAAATCAACAGGATTGAATCAAGAAAAACATTCCAAAAAATCAGCCAAACGAGGAGCTGGCTTTTTGAAAAAATAAACAAATTGACACCCCATTGGCCCAACTAACTAAAAAGAAGAGAAAAAACCCAAATCAATAAAATCAGAGATGAAAAAGGAAATGTAACAACAGACACCACAGAAATAAAAAGAATCATCAGAAATTACTACAAGGACTTGTATGCCAGCGAACAGGGAAACCTATCAGAAATGGATAGATTCCTGGACACATGCAACCTACCTAAATTGAACCAGGAAGACATCGAAAACCTAAACAGACCCATAACTGAAACAGAAATTGAAACAGTAATAAAGGCCCTCCCAACAAAGAAAAGCCCAGGACCAGATGGATTCACTGCTGAATTCTACCAGACATTTAAAGAAGAACTAACTCCAATTCTTCTCAAACTATTCAGAACAATTGAAGAAGAGGGAATCCTCCCAAATTCTTTCTATGAAGCCAGCATCACCTTAATTCCTAAGCCAGAAAAAGATGCAGCACTGAAAGAGAATTACAGACCAATATCCCTGATGAACATAGATGCAAAAATCCTCAATAAAATTCTCGCCAATAGAATGCAACAACACATCAGAAAGATCATCCACCTAGACCAAGTGGGATTTATCCCTGGTATGCAGGGATGGTTTAATGTGCGCAAGACAATCAATGTGATACACCACATTAACAAACTGCAGAAGAAAAACCATATGATTATCTCAATAGATGCCGAGAAAGCATTTGATAAAATACAACACCCGTTCATGATGAAAACTCTAAGCAAACTGGGTTTGGAAGGAACATTCCTCAATACAATCAAAGCAATCTATGAAAAACCCACAGCCAACATCCTATTGAATGGGGAAAAGTTGGAAGCATTTCCACTGAGATCTGGTACCAGACAGGGATGTCCACTCTCACCACTGCTATTCAATATAGTTCTGGAGGTTCTAGCCAGAGCTATTAGGCAAGAAAAAGAAATTAAAGGGATACAAATTGGGAAGGAAGAACTCAAACTATCCCTCTTTGCAGATGACATGATTCTTTATTTAGGGGACCCAAAGAACTCTACTAAGAGACTATTGGAACTCATAGAAGAGTTTGGCAAAGTAGCAGGGTATAAAATCAATGCACAAAAATCAACAGCCTTTGTATACACAGACAATGCCATGGCTGAGAAGGCATGTCTAAGATCAATCCCATTCACAATAGCTACAAAAACAATCAAATACCTTGGAATAAACTTAACAAAGGATGTTAAAGATCTCTACGATGAAAATTACAAAACCTTAAAGAAAGAAATAGAAGACGATACCAAGAAATGGAAAAATCTTCCATGCTCATGGATTGGAAGAATCAATATCATCAAAATGTCCATTCTCCCAAAAGCAATTTATAAATTCAATGCAATACCAATCAAGATACCGAAGACCTTCCTCTCAGATCTGGAAAAAATGGTGCTGAAATTTATATGGAGGCACAAGAGACCTCGAATAGCTAAAGCAATCTTGTACAACAAAAACAAAGCCGGAGGCATCACAATACCAGATTTCAGGACATACTACAGGGCAGTTGTAATCAAAACAGCATGGTACTGGTACAGAAACAGATAGATAGACCAATGGAACAGAATTGAAACACCAGAAATCAACCCAAACATCTACAGCCAACTTATATTTGATCAAGGATCTAAAACCAATTCCTGGAGCAAGGACAGTCTATTCAATAAATGGTGCTGGGAAAATTGGATTTCCACGTGCAGAATCATGAAGCAAGACCCCTACCTTACACCTTACACAAAAATCCACTCAACATGGATTAAAGACCTAAATCTACGACCTGACACCATCAAGTTACTAGAGAACATTGGAGAAACCCTTCAAGATATTGGCACAGGCAAAGAATTTCTGGAAAAGACCCCAGAGGCACAGGCAGTCAAAGCCAAAATCAACTATTGGGATTGCATCAAATTGAGAAGTTTCTGTACTGCAAAAGAAACAGTCAGGAGAGTGAAGAGACAACCGACAGAATGGGAAAAAATATTTGCAAACTATGCAACAGATAAAGGGTTAATAACCAGAATCTACAAAGAGGTCAAGAAACTCCACAAAAACAAAACCAACAACCCACTTAAGAGATGGGCCAAGGACTTCAATAGACATTTTTCAAAAGAGGAAATCCAAATGGCCAACAGGCACATGAAAAAATGTTCAAGGTCACTAGCAATCAGGGAAATGCAAATCAAAAGCACAATGAGGTTTCACCTCACCCAGGTTAGAATGGCTCACATGCAGAAATCTACCAACAACAGATGCTGGCGAGGATGCGGAGAAAAAGGGACACTAACCCACTGTTGGTGGGAATGCAAACTGGTCAAGCCACTATGGAAGTCAGTCTGGAGATTCCTCAGAAACCTGAAGATAACCCTATCGTTCAACCCAGCCATCCCACTCCTTGGAATTTACCCAAAGGAATTTAAATTGGCAAATAAAAGAGCTATCTGCACCTCAAGGTTTATTGCAGTTCAATTCACAATAGCTAAGACCTGGAACCAACCTAATTGCCCATCAACGTTAGACTGGAAAAAGAAATTATGGGATATGTACTCTTTAGACTACTATACTGCAGTAAGAAACAATGAAATCCAGTCATTTGCAACAAAATGGAGGAATCTGGAACATATCATGCTGAGTGAAATAAGCCAGTCCCAAAGGGACAAATACCATATGTTCTCCCTGATCGGTGACAACTGACTGAACACCAAAAAGGAAACCTGTTGAAGTGAAATGGACACTATGGGAAAAGGTGACTTGATCAGCATAGCCCTGACTGTTAATGAACAACTTAATACATTATCCCTCTTAGTAGTTTTTTTGTCTGTTCTACTTAATATGACTGGTTTAATTCTGTAATTAATACACAGTTATTCTTAAGTGTTGAAAATTAACTGAAATGTGATCCCTGTTAAACATAAGAGTGGGAATAATAGAGGGAAGAGATGTACAATTTGGAACATGCTCAAGCTGACTTGCCCCAAATGGTAGAGTTAGAAACATACCAGGGGATTCCAATTCAATCCCATCAAGGTGGCATGTACCAATGCCATCTCACTATTCCAAGTGATCAATTTCAGTTCACAATTGATCATAATGAAAGGACTAAGAGTCAAAGTGAGCACATAAACATGTCTAGTACCTGCTAACACTAACCGATAGAATAAATAAAGGGGAGAGTGATCCAACATGGGAAGTGAGATACTCAGCAGACTCATAGAATGGCAGATGTCCTAAATAGCACTCTGGCCTCAGAATCAGCCCTAAACACATTCGGATCTGGCTGAAAAGCCCATGAGAGTATTTCAGGCATGGAAAGCCAAGACACTCTGGCAAAAGATCTCTGTGAGTGAGATCCCAGTGGAAAGAACAGGTCTTCAAAGAAGGAGGTACCTTTCTCTGAAGGGAGGAGAGAACCTCCACTTTGACTATGACCTTGTCTAAACAAGATAAGAATCGGAGAACTCAGAGGGCTTCCATAGCCTTGGAAACTCATGACTGGAGCATAGGGAGATTACTGATGCCATAGACAGGAGTGTCAATTGGTAAAGTCAACAAACAGGAGTCACTGTGCACTTACTCCTCATGTAGGATCTCTGTCCTTAGTGTGCTGTACATGGAGATTTAATGCTATAACGAGTACTCAAACAATATATTTCACCTTGTGTTTCTATGGGGGTGCAAACTGTTGAAATCTTTACTTAATGCATACTAAACTGATCCTCTGTAAAAAAAAAATTATCAACTCCCAACTTGACTCTCACTGGGATTAAACATGACAATAGGTCTGATCTGATTTCATCATCATTTAAAAAAAATCATCTATTATTTTTCACTTTATGTTTCTGTGTGGGAGCAAACTGTTGAAATCCTTACTTAATGTATACTAAGCTGATCTTCTGTATATTAAGATAATCGAAAATGAATCTTGATGTGAATGGAAGGGGAGAGGGAGTGGGAAAGGGGAGGGTTGTGGGTGGAAGGGAGGGTATGGGGGGGAAGCCATTGTAATCCATAAATCGTACTTTGGAAATTTATATTCATTAAATAAAAGTTTAAAAAAATGAAATCCAGGCATTTGCAACAAAATGGATCAATCTGGAAAACTTCATAATTATTGAAATAAGCCAGTCCAAAAGGGACATATACTGTATGTTCTCTGTGATCTGTGAGAATTAATGAAAGCTGTAGAAGTGAAATTGACACTTTGAGAAACAATGACTTGAACAGCTCTTGTTTTGAATTTTAAGGAACAGTTCCTTATTTTTATTTTTTTATTTTTTTATTTTTTCTTCTTCATACTATGTGCTAAACTGTTTACTTAACATAGAGTTAATCATATATATATAAAGTCAATTGAAAATAGATCCCAGTAAAAAAAAAAAGAGGGGGAATAAGAGAGGAAGTAGGTAGTTCATACCTGTAAAGCTGTATAGTTCTGCATACTGTCCTATGGACTTACTTCTAAGGGTACAATTTTAAAACTTGTCATGGCTCTGGGAAAAAAAAAGAAGACTACCTAAATGAAAGATCTCTGTGAGTGAGATCCCAGTGGAAAGAATGGGGCCATCAAAGAAGGAGATACCTTTCTCTGAAGGGAGGAGAGAACTTCCACTTTGACTAAGACCCTGTCTGAATAAGATCAAAGTCAGCGAACTCAAAAGGCTTCCATAGCCTTGGCAACTCATGACTAGAGCCTAGGGAGATTACTGACGCCATAAACAAGAGTGTCAAATTGTTAAGTCAACAACAGGAGTCACTGTGTACTTACTTCTCATGTGGGATCTGTCCTTAATGTGTTGTCCAATGTGAAGTAATGCTATAACTAGTACTGAAACAGTATTTTTACACTTTGTGTTTCTATGTGGGTGCAAACTGATGAAATCTTTACTTAATATATACTAAATCAATCTTCTGTATGTAAAGAGAATTGAAAATGAATCTTGATGTGAATGGAATGGGAGAGGGAGCAGGAGATGGGAGGGGTGCAAGTGGAAGGGAAATTATGGGGGGGAGAAAGCCATTATAATCCATAAACTGTACTTTGGAAATTTATATTTACTAAATAAAAGTTAAAAAAAAACTTGTCATGGGACTCCAAATCCCATTAAAATTGGTGGTAAAAATGTCATCTTAATTGCTAAAGTGGTCATATTGTGTTAAAGTGAACATATAGATAGGATTAAGAATTAAAGAGATCATATAAATAGCCTCTAGTGCTTGGTAATAATAATAGAATTTAAAAAGAGGAAATATCCAACATGGGAAGCAGTCCACACAGCAGACTCATAGAATGACAATCGCTTTAAGTAACATTCTGACCTCAGAATCAGCCCTTAAGTCTTCCCGGTCTGGATGAAAAGCCCATGAAAGCATTTTGGGAAGGAACAGTCAAGACACTGTGGCAAATAATATCCTACACAAAGGATCTATGTGAATGAGACCGCAGTGGAAATAAGGAGCCATAAGAGAAGGATGTACTTTTCTCTAAAGGGAGGAGAGAACTTCCACTTTGTTTATGGGCCTTGTCCAAATACTTACAGAGTTTGTGGTCAAAAAGGCTTCCATAGCCTTGACAGCTCATGGCAAGCACCTCGGGTGATCACTGACATCATAAATAAGAGTATTAATTGTTAAATGAACAACAGAAGTCACTGTTCACTTACTCCCCATGTAGGACTTCAGTCCTTGATGAGTTGTACTATGAGAATCAACTGCAAAACTTGTTCTTAAACTACTTTATACATTGTGTGGGGGGGGGGGTGCGAACTGTTGAAATCTTTATTTACTATAGAGTTGGTCTACTGTATATAAAGTTAAATTAAAAATGAATCTGATGTGATGGGAGAGGGAGGTGGGATGGGGCTGGAGGTGGCAGGGTGGGTATGAGGGGAAGACCCACTATATTCCTAAAGTTGTACCTATGCAATTTGCATTCATTAAAGAAAAACTTTTTTTAAAAAAGTCCACTATGTGCTAGGTGCCAAATTTCCTGAGTGTTTTTCCATAAAAATTTTGGTGCCAATAATATAAACAATGTCAAGACCAAGGCACAACTCAATTATTCCATGTTAATAGATTTTGTTATTTAGATACAGTTCATGCTTTTGCAAAACTGAGCAGAATGTCCAGCAAGCTCCTATATACCCCTTGTCCCTCTCCCCAAATACACAATCTCTCCCAGAATGGACATCTCACACCAGAGTAGCACATTCGTAACAACCGATGAGTCGACACTGATGATCAGCCCAAATCCCCTTTTTACATTATAGTTTATTTTGGGTGTAGTACATTCTATGAGTATTCCAAAATATATACCTACTCTATGTAGGTAGAAAATTTCCATTGTTGATGTAACTAATAAAGAAACATTGTGATTATTTGGAATACATATACTTGGTAAAACATCCTGAACGACCAAATTAATGATGAAATGAAGGATTGAGCTTAGAATATAATTTGGTCTCAGACTCTCAGGCTCACCAAAATGGGAAACTTGTGAGGGTAGTTAATACTGAACAATAACAACAACAAATATAAAATTATGTATGTCCACCATTATAGTATCATACACAATAGTTTCACTACCCGAAAAATCCTCTATGCTCCTCTTATTCAAACCTCCTTCCCACTAACTCCTGCAAGACACTTGTCTTTCCACTGACATCAGAGGTTTGACTTTTCCAGAAGGTCATATATTTGAAATTATAATATGTAGACTTTCCCAATAGCCTTCCTTCACTGAGTAATACTGCATTTCTGCATGGCTTTGCAGGGCTTGATAGCTTATTTCTTTTTAGCACTAATACTTCATTATCTAAACATATCCCAGATACCTGCCTACCCACTAAAGGACATTTTATTTACTTCTAAGTTTTAGCAATTGTGAAGGAAAGTTGCAATAAGTATATATATCCTGGTTATTGTGTGAAACTCACTTGGGTAACTACAAGGAACATGATGACTGGATCATAAGATAAGGGTAGTTTTGTAATAAACTGCCAAACAGTCTTCCTCAGCATTTGGTGTAGTCAGTTTTCTGCATTTTGACCACTCTAACAGGTGAGTCATGGCATCTCACTGTCGTTTTAATTGATATTTCCCTGATGACAGATGATGGTTAACATCTATCATATGCTCACATACCACCTATGCAATTTCCTTGCCAGATACTTTGCCAATTTTTTAATCAAGTAATTTATTTTCTAATTGCTGAGTTTTCAGTGGTACTTGTGTATTTTAGATAACAGTTCTTTATTGGATACATGTTTTGCAACTATTCTCTCCCAGCCTATGATCTGTCTTCTGTTTCTCTGACAATGATTATATTTTAGTGCATCATATTTTGAGACTCAATGTGCTCTCTGACAGAACAAACACATAAGCTTCAGCCACTCCAGCTCCTACACACTGGCAGTTGGTCACACATCTCTGCATATTTATTTATTTTCCCTGAATACATTTGTTTTGGCTTCAGGTTCATATCCTGTCTCCCCTCTGCTCTGCGACTCTTTTCTTTACATTTGGTGCCCTGTGTGAAGAGGAGATAGGGTACCAAGAGGAGGGGGAATGGGATCAGTAGAGGAATTAGGTGGATGGACCAGAGAAGAATCACCAGATGGAGGCTCAGGAAGACTCTGCAGTGGTAGGGGAAAAGCTCATCTATTGGGTCAGGATCACAGAGAGGGCGGGATGAAGGAGGGACCAGTGAGGCGGAGGGCTTACAGAGAGGTTTTTCTTCCTTGGGGAGAATGAGATAAAGAGATTCTGAGGAGGAGGAGAGAAGGTGGAGGGGCGCCAGCTGCCCCTGCTGCTGCTGGTGGTGGGATGGAGGAGGAGGAGGGACTAGGCAGGGAGGGGGGAATGGAATGAGCAAATGACTGTGTTCCTGAGATGCCGTCTTCTCAGGTGGAGGGGGGAAACGGAGAGGTGGGAAGGCAGAAGATTTAAGGGGAGGCTTTAGGACTTCTTCCTCCATGAGAACTTGGAGTGAGGAAAGTTGACCCCAAGGGAGGAAAAAGGCATGGAAGTAGGGGACCTCTGACCATTTGCTGTTTCTCTGTGTAGAGCTATTAAGGTTGCAGAGACTTTTTAGATCAAAGGTGCCAAATTATGGTCATTTTGAGCCTTTGTCTAATTTATGTTGAAGTCAAATTTTAGTGCAAAGGTGAATTAATCACCTCCACTTTATCTCCCCATTTAGGCCCAGCTTGCACAAGTCTTTTAAGAGGGAGGCCAGAGGGGAGTTGGGAGAAATACGAGACATTTTGGAACCCATGGATTAAGCAAAATATGGCCTGAGTAAGGGGTTCTTTCATGAGGCACCCCAGGAAAGAATCACCCCAACCAAGAACCTGACTCCTGAGTCCTCTAAGAGGAGAGAGTGAGGATATACATGCCTAGACCAGCATCCCCAGTTCTAAATCGTGGCAGATGAGCATTTCCCAAGGGAGGGAAACTGACTGAACAATACACTCCAAGCCCTACGAGGTGGGGATGATCCAGTGACAAGTGTCGCCCAGTGTGCTTGAGGCCACAGAGACCCCTCTTACCAATCTGATGGGCTGAGAATGAGATCTGATGTTGCATGCAGTATAGGAGGTTAGTTGTTGGTTTTTTTTAACTTTTATTTAATAAATATAAATTTCCAAATACAGCTTTTGGATTACAGTGGCTTACCACCCCCCATAACTTCCCTCCTACCCTCAACCCTCCCGTCTCCCGCTCCCACTGCCATTCCATTCACATCAAGATTCATTTTCAATTATCTTTACATACAGAAGATTGATTTAGTATATATTAAGTAAAGATTTCAACAGTTTGCACCCACACAGAAACACAAAGTGTAAAATACTGTTTCAGTACTAGTTATAGCATTACTTCACATTGGACAACACATTAAGGACAGATCCCACATGAGGAGTAAGTGCACAGTGCCTCCTGTTGTTGACTTAACAATTTGACACTCTTGTTTATGGCGTCAGTAATCACCCTAGGCTCTAGTCATGAGTTGCCAAGGCTATGGAAGCTTTTCGAGTTCGCCGACTACGATCTTATTTATACAAGGTCATAGTCAAAGTGGAAGTTCTCTCCTCCCTTCAGAGAAAAGTACCTCCTTCTTTGATGGCCTGTTCTTTCCACTGGGATCTCACTCACAGAGATCTTTTATTTAGGTCTTTTTTTTAAAAAAAAAATCCTTTCTATTTAAAAAATTTCTAGTTTTACATAAGAACAAAATGTCAAAAATCTCCTTATCAAATCTTCTTCCTCACTGTTCACTAATTACTAGCTGTGTGACTTTGGGTAAGTTAATTAATTGTTCTGTACCTCAAAGGGAAATATGGCTTTGTAGATATGCACATATAAAGACTTTTTTACCATAGGAACAAAGTTGTATAAATCAATCAATGGATCTAATTTTTTTTTTTTTTTTGACAGGCAGAGTGGACAGTGAGAGAGAGAGACAGAGAGAAAGGTCTTCCTTTGCCGTTGGTTCACCCTCCAATGGCCGCCGCCGCTGGCGCGCTGCAGCTGGTGCACCGCACTGATCCGATGGCAGGAGCCAGGTGCTTCTCCTGGTTTCCCATGGGGTGCAGAGCCCAAGCACTTGGGCCATCCTCCACTGCACTCCCTGGCCACAGCAGAGAGCTGGCCTGGAAGAGAGGCAACCAGGACAGAATCCGGCGCCCAGACCGGGACTAGAACCCCGTGTGCCGGTGCCGCAAGGCGGAGGATTAGCCTAGTGATCCGCGGCGCCGGCCCGTATCTAATTTTTAATCTGATAAGCAAGACTCCAGCTGGAGACATTTCATAAGCCTTCAATGTCTGGTCTCATCTCACACTAATCATGCTTCATGCTTCATTGGGGCTCAGCGCAGGGTTCTACCTGAGCATGATTTAATTCATGGAAGACCACACTACACTTATTTAAGGTTTCATTTTTCACCTGTCTTTCCTATTAAAGTTATAAATTTCTTTTTTAAAAAAAGATTTACTTATTTATTTGAAAGTCAGAGTTACAGAGAGAGAGGAGAGGCAGAGAGAGAGAGAGAGAGAGAGAGAGAGAGAGAGGTCTTCCATACAATGGTTCACTCCCCAGTTGGCTGCAAGGGCCGGAGCTGCACCAATCCAAAGCCAGGAGCTTCTTCTGGGTCTCCCTCGTGGGTACAGAGGCCCAAGGTCTTGGGCCATCTTCCCCTGCTTTTCCAGGCCATAGCAGAGAGCTGGATCAGAAATAGAGCAGCCAGGACTAGAATCGACGCCCATATGGGATGCCAGTGCTTCAGGCATTAACCCGCTGTGCCACAGCGCCAGCCCCTAAAGTTATAAATTTCTAAAGGACACAGCATGGTATTATTCGGTTTTGCCATTGTGATGTGGTTTTTCAATCTTTTTGTGTTTTTCACAGCAGTTAGTATTGGTTACATGGAAGGTATACAATAGATTCTTGTAGAATAAATATATTTCTTTCTAATAGAATAAATATATTCCTCTCGAAACAGTAAAATGAGAGGAAAAGAGTCTTAGGATGAAAAATAGTGTGGCACATTACTTATGGCTGTAAGTAGCATTTGAATTGAACCTAATTCATGCAAATTTTCATCTTGGATAAATTATTTATTCTTCCTACCTAAGTTTCACTGAGTGTGAAACAGACACATACCAACATAGAGCCCTTGTGAATACTGAGGTAATCATAGCAAGTGCTTTTCATATATTTGATACATTTACTTGTAGTCAATAAATGTGAGCTGATATTGTTATATCATCAGAAGAGACTACAAAACACAACTTGAGAATTTGGTAAAGCAGCAGCAAGATTCAAACAAAAGCCAGGAAAGTAAGATCTGGGACAGAGGAAAATCTTAAGAAATTTAACAACTATTTAAAGCCAAATTTTCTCATTGAAGACAGAAAATTTGGGAAAGGATGTTACTTGATCCCTCTAGAAATTTTATGCTTTTATTTTTCCCATTAGTTTCTTCTCTTGCAAAAAAATATATGCTTAAAAATTATCCTTCAGGGCTGGCACTGTAACGTAGCAGGTAAAGATGCTGCCTGTAGTGCCTATATCCCATGTGGACGCCGGTTCAAGTCCTGGCTGCTCCACTTCTGATCCAGCTCTCTGCTGTGGCCTGGGAAAGCAGTAGAAGATGGCCCAAGTCCTTGGGCTCCTGCACCCACGTGGGAGACCTGGAAGAATCTCCTTGCTTCTGGCTTTGGATGGGTACAGCTCCGAATGTTGCAGCCATCTAGGGAGTGAACCAGCAGATGCAAGAACTAACTCTCTCTCTCTCTCTCTCTCTCTCTCTCTCTCTCTGCCTCTGCTTCTCTGTAACTCTGCCTGTTGAATAAATAAATAAATATTTTTTTGAAAAAAGAATTATCCTTTAAAAAGAGATAAGCAACCTATAAATTAAGAGAAATATAAAAATACATTAACAGCTCTGGATCCACATGTCCTCAGCTCTTACCATTTTCTTGGACACCTGCCCAACTTTCAAACCCCAGCTTCTATGTCCCTGCCTGGAGCTTCCTTTGGTCCCCAGAACCCCACATTCATGACAGACCAGAGGTGCTGAGGCATTCACACAGCTGCCTCCCACTATTCCCAGCCCAGCAGCCTCTAACAAATAGTTGCCAGAGTTAATGAGCATAAACCCCAGGTCCTTCACCCTGTCAGTGGTGGGGGGATCCATCACTGTGTATGTGCTCTCCACTGCCTCCAAGAATTTCCCAGTAGGATTAAGCCTGAGTTAGTGGTAACATGCGTTTTTTTGTGTTTTATCTATGACTTACTTCCCATTCCTCCTTCATTCTTCCATTTCCTGATAGGTGCTTGCAAATAAATGACTTGCATTCAAATCTTTGTCTCAAACTTTGGTCTGAGGAAGTCTGAACTAAAATAGCTACATTCAGAATTTCTAAAACTGAAATACGATATCTATGATTCCTTCAAAGTAATGTAGGGGGAAGGTGATACAGAAGCAGTAAGATTATGTTGAAAGTTTGAAGCTAAGTGATGGATCCACTGGGGCTTTATTTTATTATTCTATCTACTCTTACAAGTTTGAAGATTTCCATAACAACAAAGTTATATTTTATAAATGAATGTTTAAATGCATTGAAATTTAGAACATGAAGCAGATGGCATTTCAAATCAGTAGGGGCACATGGCTTATTCAGCTCACTAGGCATCTGGAAAACATCTAAAAAATCTACCTTTAGTCCAGATAAATTGAATGTGAATGAAATATTTGAATATATAAAATGAGAAGACTTTTCTAAGCAATACAGAAAGCCCAGATTCCAAAAAGATTAGTAAATGTGACTAATACATAAAAAAGTTTTGTGGAGGTTTTTTTTCCACCACAGAAAACATCATACAAAGTCAAGACAAACGACCAACTGAAAAAAGTATTTCACCAAATATGACAATGAGCTCATTTCCTTAATGTATAAAGGCCTCTTATAAACCAAGCATAAAAGACCATTAAGCCAATAGAAAAACTGACAAAAGAACTTACAGAGGCAGTTCATAGGAACAAACACAAATGGCTAAAGAATGTATGAAAAAATGGACAATCCCAACCACAAAGAAATTAAAAATGGATTATCAGTGAGATAAAACTTTCCATTTGTTAGAAATGTTTAAAGTATATTCATAAGATAGCTATTAGGTAAAAAATTAGATTGAAGAACAGCGTATAGTATGGCTCAACATATGCTAAAATTGGCATATGAATAATGCTACCTATATATACACATATACACATGTGTCTGTACACAACCATATATAAATATATATGCATATATGTATATATATGTACATATATGCTTAAATATGCATTTGATGTCTTGGAAGGATATCATACAAACTGGATACAGTGGTTGCTTCTTGGAGCTGAGCTGAAGATGGGAACCTGGAAATGTCAACTGAGAGTGAATAATTTTCTAGCATGTATTCTTCTAAAATTTTTATATCTTTAAATACATATCTGCACATATTTCAATTACATGAAATTATAAAATAACAGGTTGATAATTGTGGTGGAATGAGAAGGCTGTGCCAAGATGGCCACTGACAAGCAAGCGACAGTTACTCAGGAAATGGCTTTGGAACCCACCTGGCAAAGGAGCCTGCCTGGTAACAGGCAGTGATTGGTTACTGCATAAACCGCCCCTTGACTGGATTGGCTTCCTCGGCTATATAAGCTGCTGTACCAACTGAAATAAATGATTCTGCGAGCCACTTGCCTCTAGCCCACTTTCATCCAACTCCCGGTGTCTGTGTCGTGACTCCGCGCCTCTTGTCCCCACTGCCCTTCTCCTCTCAGAATGAATCCACAGCAGCAGATAATATTCAACAAATATTTACCTAGTATCTACTTTGTGCCAATCATTTTTTTTTTAATTTTCTTTGTTTGTTTATTTGACAGGTAGAGTTACAGAGAGTGAGAGAGAGAGAGAGGGAGAAAGGTCTTAATTCCATTGGTTCACCCCCAAAATGACCACTACGGCTGGAACTGCACCTATCCAAAGCCAGGAGCCAGGTGCTTCTTCCCGGTCTCCCATGTGGGTACAGGGGCCCAAGCACCTGGGCCACCCTCCAATGCCCTCCTTGGCCACAGCAGAGAGCTGGATTGGAAGAGGAGCAGCTGGGACTAGAACTGGCGCCCATATGGGATGCCAGTGCCACAGGCGGAGGATTAACCAAGTGAGCCATGGCACCAGCTCCGCCAATCATTTTTTAAGTGGTGGGAATACCTATGCTGCTGGTGGTGGTGGTTAGGGAGGCAGTGACCAACACAAATCTGTCTTCAGAGCTGTAACGTGCTCTTGGGAGAAGAATAGAAGATAATTCTTCCCTCTAATTGTCCATCAACATGCCCTCTCTCCGAGGACGCATCTGTTTCATATAGGACCTAGCGGGTATGCGATGGACATTAAGCTCCACATGGAGCTTGTGGAAGTTTCACAGAATTCCCAGGTGGCTTCACACCTGTGCAGGCACCCTTCCCTACCCCCTACGGCACATAAGGGGCCAACATTGTGGGAGGTGCTCTCTCTCTCTCTCTGACCATGGGCCCTCCCCAACCCCTCCTCCCTTCAGAAAATCCTCTTGGCCTACTCATAATGGGTAGTTCTCTTCATGGAGCTACTCAGACTCATGAGTATATGTGTATTCCCTCTCTCACCTTGTTAAATAAATTTTGTTATCACTCTGTGCATCTTATGTGTCCCAGTGCTTAGTATCTTTTTGCCAGACATGAGCCTGGAGTAAGAGTGATACAACCCTTAGCTGCATAACATTAGTGAGGCAGCCAAGAGTTTGAAATCATCAGAATGGGGCCATAATTCCAAGTGTGAATACAGTTGGTGAATGAATATCCACTCCCACCTCAGTCTCTCAGGCTATAGGAAAATAACTGTTGTGGTTTTAAATTTTTTCTGTGCTCTGAGTCTCAGGTGGGTCTTCTAAAATCCAATTCTCAGTGCTTTTGTTTTTAATGCTAATAGCAGTGGGCTAACAGCAGTGGCAGGCTGTTAGTGTCAAGGGAATGATGATGGCAAAGCTGAGAGAAGAGAGTATGCTGGCTTTTGGCCATCTGCTGATAATGTATGAGTGCCCACAGTTTGGCTGCAGTGTGCTTCTGGAGTTAGTGCCCACTGTAAGACAGCTAGGCTTGCGGCACTGAGTCTCTAAAGATAGATTTCCTATGGACAATTTGGGTTTCATTTCAGGTTCTGTCTTGAGTTTCCATATTTTTAAAGTGACATGCAGCTTATTAACTCCACTCCTTGGCCTTTGGGAGAGGGAGGAGGAAAATCTGGTTCTGTTTCTTAGTTACTATGCCCAGCATCTGGAGCCAGCACTCCCACAGCAGCAGGGTTCCACATCCAACACAGAGGATGGGACTTCCTCTTTTGGTGTCAGATGGAGATCCCAACCCACGTCATGGCATGGGCCAGGCCTGCATTTCCTGTCATGTCAAGAGAGCGTGATTCTTCAGTTTAATACTGGCACCATCCTGGGGCATAGATTCAGGGTATGGAGTTCAAGGGCCCCTAGAAGTTCAAAGCCTTATGTCAGTGGTACAAGCTGCCAAAAATATTTTAGGCACCAGTAAAAGCTCTGAGAGATGGTTTACTAGAAATAGGCATGGCAGTGCTGCCTGGGGGTTAAAAGCGCTAGGCATGGTGGTAAAAAGGTCCCCCTCAAGATATTTAGGGCGCTAGCCAATGGTACCTCAAGTCTGAAAGAACACCCAAGATCTAGATTAACCTATAGGAGCCCCCAACGCAGGCTGGAACAGAGAATTGAACCTTAGGATGCAAAAAAGGAGATCTTGGGACACTAGATCTCATCTAACGTAATGGATTCAAGCTGTATACTTTTTTTTAAAGATGTATTTATTTTACTTGAAAGTCACAGTTACACAGAGAGAGGAGAGGTAGAGAGAGAGAGAGAGAGAGAGAGAGAGAGAGAGAGTCTTCCATCCAATGGTTCACTCCCCAATTGGCCGCAATGGCCGGAGCTGTGCCAATCCGAAGCCAGGAGCCAGGAGCTTCTTCCGGGCCTCCCACATTGGTGCAGGAGCCCAAGGACTGGGGCCATCTTCTACTGCTTTCCCAGGCCATAGCAGAGAGTTGGATCAGAAGAAGAGCAGCCGGGACTCGAACCAGCACCCATATGGGATGCTGGCACTTCATGCCAGGGCACAGGCGCCACAGCGCTGGCCCCTCAAACTGTATACTTAAACATAACTGAGCTTGCAGACATCCACATCTATTTTTGTCTTCCCAAGTTCAACAGAGGTTTATTATTATTATTATTATTATTATTTGACAGGCAGAGTGGACAGTGAGAGAGAGAGACAGAGAGAAAGGTCTTCCTTTACCGTTGGTTCACCCTCTAATGGCCTCTGCAGCCGGCGTGCTGTGGCCAGCACACCGTGCTGATCCGAAGCCGGGAGTCAGGTGCTTCTCCTGGTCTCCCATGCGGGTGCAGGGCCCAAGAACTTGGGCCATCCTCCACAGCACTCCCGGGCCACAGCAGAAAGCTGGACTGGAAGAGGGGCAACCGGGACAGAATCTGGCGCCCTGACCGGGACTAGAACCCAGTGTGCCGGTGCTGCAGGCGGAGGATTAGCCTAGTGAGCCACGGCGCCGGCCTCAACAGAGGTTTTTCAGCTATAGGTGACTCTGCATTCATTCCTATGGACTCACACCTAAGATCACAGTTTCAGAAACTGGCTGTGGGACTCCAATCTCCCATGAGCCTAATAGTACAAAGAATTTCAAGTGTTTAATAATAAAGACAGGGCTAAAGAGGAAGGGATATTCCAACATGGGAAGTAGTCCAGACAGTAGGCTCATAGGATGCAATGACAGTAAGTTGCACTCAGTGATCTCAGAATCGCCCAGGAGGCATTCTGTCCTGGTTGAAATGTGCACAGGAAAATGTTTTAGCCACAAGAAGCTGAGACACTGGCACAAAGAGTGTCCCACCATGGTCCACGCCCCCATTGCAAGAAAAGAAATGTGGTCATTGGACAAGGGACTGCCTCCTTTTCTGAAGGGAGGAGATGACTCCCACTTCACTCATGGTCTGGTCTGAAGACCGATTGGGGCTTGAGGACTCACAAGGCTTCAACAGCCCATCTCATGTAAAGAGCCCTGGGTGATTGCTGAGGTTGCAAGTAAGGGTGCCAATTTTTAAAATGACACAAGAGTGACTCTATGATATCTTCCCACTTAGGACCCCCATCTTCAGAAAGTTGTATTATTATGGGAGGTCATGGTAAGAGATTTATTTGACCTTTAGTGTGTCAAATAAAGAATATTCTCATCTCTTAACACTTTTTGGTGATGTCTGAATATCCAACCCTTTTGCCTGGAAGACATTTGCTATCATCGTGGGTATTTCTCTCAAGCTAATTGCTTCTAAGCTTAAGTCATTTGTGATGATGTTAGTGAGCACTGAGGCAGACCCCAACCCAGATGCTCTTCCTATGAAATAAAAGATAATGCTTCAGAGATAGTCCTCATTTGTTTGGAAAGACTTCTGCAAAGGAACTCAGAGAGCTCCAATTAAAGACCAAGGGGCCATTCTGCAATATGTAGACAACATCTCATTTGTAGCCCCCTTGCAGGAAAACTCAGATAGGAAACATTCTCCAGGCCTTAAATTTTCAGAGAAACAAGACAACAAAAGCCTAGATTTCCAAAGAAGAGGTTAACTACGTAGGCTGTCTTCTAACCCCAGGAGAGTGTGCTCTTTCACTTAAGAGGAGGAAGCTATATTATGTATAGGGCCACCACAAAAGAAGAGCTAAGAATGTTCCCGAGAATAGCAGGTTCCTGTAGGATGTGGATTCCAGGATTTGGGTTGATGGCCAAACCTTTAGATGAGGCTTTAAGTGGTACCAACACAGACTCACATCACTAAAAAAGGGAACAGCAACATGGTTTCCAAAGGATTAAGGAGCTACAACAAGCTCCAGCACTAGGAATCCCTGAATTGCACAAGTCAACTCACTCTTAGCAGAAAATGAGAAATAACTCAAGGTATGCCAACTGAGAAATTAGATTCACTTTCACAACCAGTAGCCTACTTTTCTAAACAAGTAAATCCAGTGGCTGCAGAATGGCTGCATGCTTAAGGGCAATTGCTGCTACAGTGCTTTTGGTGGAGAACACCAAGTGTTTAGGACAATCACTCGAAGTTCAAACTCTGCGCCAAGTGCAAGGATCTATAAACATCAAAGGACAGTGGTGGAAAATAGGATGATACCTAACAAACTACCAGGCTCTTGTTAGACTCATCTGAAGTAAATCTCAACATATGCCAAGTCCTCAAGCTACTCTCTTGCCAACTGAAGGTACTGAAGAGTTAAATCACTCTTGTAAAGAGACAACAGAGCAGGTGTATTCTAGTAGGCCTGACCTACAATATGAACATCCGGAAAATCCAGGTGTCAAGTGGCTTACTGGCAGCAGCTTCATGAAGGAAGGCGTTAGAAAGGAGGGTTGGGGCTGGCGCTGTGGCGTAGGAGGTAAAGCCGCCGCCTGTGGTGCCGGCATCCCATATGGGCACCTGTTCGAGACCCGGCTGCTCCAGTTCCAATTCAGCTCTCTGCTATGGCCTGGGAAAGCAGTAGAAGACAGTCCAAGTCTTTGGGCCTCTGCACCCACGTGCGAGACCCGGAAGAAGCACCTGGCTCCTGGCTTCGGATTGGCGCAGCTCCCCAGCCATTGAGGCAATCTGGGGAGTGAACCATTGGATGGAAAACCTCACTCTCTCTCTCTCTCTCATCTCTCTCTCTCTCTCTCCCTCTATCTGCCTCTCCTCTCTCTGTGTAACTGTGACTTTCAAGTAAAATAAATCTTTAAAAAAAAGAAAAGAAAGGCGGGTTATGCTATAGTGGATCTTACTCATATGGTTGATGCTCAAGCATTGCCATCTATCATTTCAGCTCTAAAGACTGAAATCATTACTTAACTAGAGCCTTAAAGTTGGGAAAGACTCAAAAAATTAACATTTACACAAACTCCAAATATAGTTTCCTATGTTTCATGCACATGCAGCAATTTGCAGAGATAGGGCCCAGTAACTTCAAAGAACTCTCCCAATGAACATGATAAAAAGACATTAGCTTTCCTTAAAACAGTACTGGAACCTCTGAAAGTGACTGTCATACATTTCAGGGAACATGAGAGGGAATGTAGACATGTCAGCCAAGGAAATACACAAGCAGATAAGGCAGCAAAAAGGGCTGCTGCCCAGGAGACTTTATAAATGGCTTTCCGGGAGTGCAGTGGAGGATGGCCCAAGTGCTTGGGCCCTGCACCCCATGGGAGACCAGGAGAAGCACCTAGCTCCTGCCTTTGGATCAGCGCGGTGCGCCAGCCATAGCACGCCAGCCGCGGGGGCCATTGGAGGGTGAACCAACGGCAAAGGAAGACCTTTCTCTCTCTCTCTCTCTCTCTCTCTCTCTCTCTCTCTCACTGTCCACTCTGCCTGTCAAAAAAAAAAGAAAGAAAGAAAAGAAAAAGAAAAAAGAAACAAAAAGAAATGGCTCCAATACCTCAGCCTGTAGAGGTAACTAAAAATACTTGCTCCAATAGAGCGGGCTCGGTGATGAGTTTACACTAAAGATGTCAATGAATGGTGGAATTGAAATCACAGGATCATGTTCCTGTTGACTTATTGGTGGAAAATTATCATGGAAATGCATGACCCCACTCATCTGGGAAGAGACGCCCTAATACAAATAGTTTCTTGGATATTTGGAGGGAGAGAACTGCATGCTGTTGTAAGGGAACTCACTTAAATAAATTAAAGGGTCCTGTCCCCTCCGTTTACAAAAATCCCCTAGTGGTTGCATCAGGCCATTCCCCCTTACTCACTCCTGTACAAATAACATGAACATACCCAGGTGAACACTGGCAAATAGACTTCACTTACAGTATGCCCTCAGCAAACAATTACAAATAACTACTGATCTTTAAAGATACTTATACAAGATGGAGAGAAGCTCTTCCAATTCAAACAGACAAAGCACAGATGTGTTTAAAATCCTGCTAAAAGCAATAATCCCTCACTCTGGCATCCCAAAGTCACTTCAAAGTGACAGTGGACTTGGTATCTGAAGTAACTCAGCAGATAGCCACTGCTGTAGGGATCTCTCATCTCCTTACCTTTTGGAAGTCTCAGTCATCAGTGTCACCAGGTAAAGTTGAAAGAAGAGAATCATAACTTTAACAATTACTGGCTAAGCTGTGCAAAGAGATCTCATCAGGTAAAAATTATTTATCTTGCCCTCTGAGGATGAGAATGGAACTTAAAACTTAGTATGTTTGAAATGCTATAAGGAAGACCCTTCCTCACCTCTGACATCCTTTTTTGATTCAGAAAATCAAGATCAGATAAAGCATATTATCAATCTAGGCCAGGTACAAAGGCTCTGATGCAGTATGGTAACAAAATTATCCCATTGCCAAATTCCAGAATTCACTAAGAAATATAGTTTTGTTAAAAACTGGGAAGGAAGGCTCTCCCTCTTACCAATTATAGCATAAATGGAAGGGACCCTACCAGGTGCTACTTAGCACCCCTACTGTAGTTAAATGTCAGGGCATACCAAGCTGGGTACATTTGTCAACCATCTAAGCTTTATTTCTTGAGTCTCCATAGTTGCACACAAAGGATAAGTCTGCCTACTCTTGTGAATCAACTGAAGACCTCAAACACCTCTTCAAAGAACAAAAATATAAATAAAATCTTTGCTTTTGTCATATCATGACTTGTACTTTATGGCAGACATGTTTTACATTTCTCCTGATTCTCTCAGGAAGCCCCTATTACCATAATTACCTCCATCATATTAGGAGGAACTCCTGCTATGCTTCATGAAGGCATGGCTAAAAAGGTCTATTGACTGGGGACACCTAGCCCACACGATAAGCAAGCTCTTACAGCATATACTCAAGTCTGTGGATGCTCTAGCTAAGGTCATCATAAACAGCTAACTAACCCTAGAATATATGCTGATACAGCAAAGTGGAGCAGGTGCAGCAATTAATGAAATCTGTTACATTTACTCCAACAGCATCATGTTCACTGAAAGAGACATTACAAAGCTTTATACTCAGGCTAAATCATTTTATAAACTGGGCCAGGAAAGTCAATCAGCTCCAACAGTTTGGGAAACAATAGAAAATATTTTTCCTTTCCTAAGGATAATTTCACCTATAATTTATCTTTTTCCAATTATGCTCATTCTTATTGACAAATTTGTTTCTTTCAGAGTTTGACAGCTTCTAAAAATAATGATGACTGTGCAGGGGACACAGCAATTGCCAGTAACTGATGAAATTTTTTGAGATGAATCCATTTGATAAGATAGAGATATTCATACCCAGGAAATGGAAGGCCTGCAACCCAGATCAGGGGGACATAGGTACAGAAGATGGGTGGATCATCATCTTCAGCACTCCCTTAAGATTAAGAGATGATGGCAAAATGATATAGGTGAATGTGCAGGCAGCTACCTAGGTCTCCATGGGCTGAAGTCTCTGCAAGGCATCAAATGTAACTCCTCCTATTTGTCCATGAAAACACCCCTTTTCCCAGGATGCACCTGCTTCATCCAGGACTTAAGAAGTGATACCATGAAAATATGTAAGTTAAGCTCTGCATGAAACTTTTTGGGGTAACACAAAATTCTCAGGTGGCTTCATTCCTGAAGGGGCGTGACTCCTTACCTCATAAAAGGGGTCAAAGTCAAGGGAGGCTCTCTTATCCTCACTGGCTCACTTGCTCGCTCTCTCTCTCTCTCTCTCCCTCCCTTTCTCTAATTTACCATGGCCCATGGCTGCAGGTGCTACATAGGTGCTCTCTCCCTCCCCTACCACTGTCCCCTTCAATCCTCCAGCCCACTCACAACAGCCCACTCATAACAGGTATTTCACCACATGAAGCAACCCACACTCACACGTGTATGTGCATTCACTTTCTCAGCTTTTTCAAGAATTTTTGTTATCACTTTGTATACTTTATATATGCCTGCACTTAGTAATCTTATATTTTTACAAGACAAAAGCCTGGAATAAGATCAATACACCCTTGCACACATCAGAGTAATTGCCAGGCGGGGCCATGCTGAAGCCAGGAGCCAGGGACTCCGTCCAGGTCTCCTCCCTCATAAGTGGTAGAGGCCCAAACACTTGAGTCATCATCTGCTGCCTCCAGGGTGCATATCAGGAAGCTGAATTGGAAGCAGAGGTGCTAAGACTTGATAGAAAGTGTGGGATCCGGGGGCCGGCACTGTGGCTCACTTGGTTAATCCTCCACCTGCAACGCCGGAATCCCATATGGGCTCTGGGTTCTAGTCCCGGTTACTCCTCTTCCAGTCCAGCTCTCTGCTGTGGCCCAGGAAGGCAGTGGAGGATGGCCCAAGTACTTGGGCCCCTGCACCTGCATGGGAGACCAGGAGGAAGAACCTGGCTCCTGGCTTTGGATCAGCATAGCTCCGGCCATAGCGGCCATTTGTGGGGTGAACCAACGGAAGGAAGACCTTTCTCTCTCTCTCACTGTATAACTCTGTCAAAAAAAAAAAAAAAAAAAAAAAAAAAAAAGTGTGGCCGGCACCGCAGCTCACTAGGCTAATCCTCTGCCTGCAGCGCCGGCACACCAGGTTCTAGTCCCTGTCAGGGCGCCGGATTCTGTCCCGGTTGCCCCTCTTCCAGGCCAGCTCTCTGCTGTGGCCAGGGAGTGCAGTGGAGGATGGCCCAATTCCTTGGGCCCTGCACCCCATGGGAGACCAGGAGAAGCACCTGGCTCCTGCCTTCAGATCAGCGCGATGCGCCGCCGCAGCACGCCAGCTGCAGCGGGCATTGGAGGGTAAACCAACGGAAAAAGGAAGACCTTTCTCTCTGTCTGTCTCTCTCTCTCATGTCCACTCTGCCTGTCAAAAAAAAATTTTTTTAAATAAAAGTATGGGATTCCAAGCAGTGATTTAACAAACTGTGACACAACTCTACAGCAAGGTAGCTTTGATTACAACATAATGAATGTTTTCTTTGGATGTGCCTTTTTTAGTATAAGTGAATATACTTAGTTTTACATACAATCATAACTTTAGAAACAAATTCTTTGGAATTAACACAATTTTTGGGAAAATAGTTTGTGCACACTTTGTTGTATGAGAAGAAATAAAAAGTTTTATTACTCATAACTCCATATGTATCAACGTCATCTAAGCATTTGATTCTCCTTGCAACTTCACATTTCTAACCTCTCCGCTTTCATTTTGTAATTTACCTATTGACAGTTAAGAATTATCTCACTCCTTTTCCACTAAATTTTCTAGGATTTAATTCCAAGCTATGTCCTGAAGGACAAAAAAAATCTCTTTTCTACTGCCAACTCTGCACATGGATTCCCTTAGATGTTGAGGCTGCTCATTTCATTACATCTTTATATCTTAGAGTTACTTGCTAGCAAAATATAAAATTACAACTAGTAAGGTTCTTTCACTATTTAAAAAAAATCATATATTGATTCACAGGTAGATAAGCTAAACAAGATATTTCTAAAGCTTGGTTGATGAACACTAGGTTTGCCCAGTGCTCTGCCAAAATAGGATTCCTTGGCCAGTCAGTTGGGAAATGCTGCTCATTAGATTTCTTCAAAATTAGAAATTTCCTCCACCGTGGAGATTCACAATGCACATGATTCTATTCAGTCCTAAGAATCCCTTGCATGGAAACGTTTGCTTGACTTTTGAATCTCTCTCCCTTTCCCTCCCCTCTCTGGTACAAATGAGTCCTATAACCTTCACATCATCTTGAAAATGTAAGATTTGAGACCTCATGATGACAATGGTTCCTACTTTATCATTCTAGAACCCTGGACTCACTTAGAAAAATTAAGCAGAGGAAGCATTCAATGTTATTGCTTTGAAAGAATCTAAATAATCATCAGCTATTATTGTTCTACAATTGATTAATATGACAGAGCATGATATTCAAAATACCTACTAGTGCATGATGAATAGCAAGAAAAAAAAAACATTTAAATCCTTTTTCAAAGCAATCACAAGTAAATCTCAAAGGATGACAAAGAGAAATAATCCTAAACACCGTACTGCACAAAAAGAAGTTTTAGATTCTAATTTTTCTGAGACACAGAAAAACATTTTTAAACTACTATATTTTAAAATGGACTAAGCAAATATTCTTAATGACTATTCACTTGAACAAATTTGTCATCACTTCCTCAATCAGTCATGAAGAAAAGAAAATAGCTTATTTCTTCATAGATTCTCTACTCATTTGCCTGCTAAACAGTCCTGCACAAGCTTTACGTTTAAAAAATTCAAATGGCTCCAAAGATCAAGGAAGTAAATGATGAAAGAACAGATTCCCTGACATCAGAAGAAATTATCAACTGAGCTCAAATCAGGACAGTTTCAGTTTTGTGTCTTTGCTTTCCTTCTACAAACTCCAAAGTGCTTCCTGGCTCAACGCTGGGCTCTATTCTATCAAAATCTCTTATTAGCACACAGCTAACCTGAGGTTTCCATCAGTAGAATGTGGCACAACATACCTCTGTCTCAGCAAGCACACTCTGGCTCCTGGCAAGAAGAAAGTGAAAGACTAAATGTGTGTGGGCTTACAGTTGAAATCCAATATTACCCACCAGATTACTTCCTCATGAGATAATCTCTGATAAAGCACAGAAATAACCAACAACAACAAAAATCCAGTTTAAGAAAAAAGCATGGGACAAAAGAGATCTAATTCAAGCCATGCCCCTCCCCACAACAGAAAATGCGGAGAACCAACCTTTCTTGTAACAGAATACCAATAAGAGTTTTAAAACTACAACCTACCTTTCGGCTAGCGCTCTGCCTGAGAAATTTTTATTGTTTGTGACTTTAAAACCAATTCAAAGACTTTCTCTCCCAGTACCCCTCCCAAGTGTGAGGGGTCTTCTAAAAAGTTTGTAGAAAATGCACATTATGAAAAAACTGTAGACATTTCAAAAATTTTCTCGCCAAAATAAAATTGCCTTTCAATTCCCCTTGCCAATGAACTTGTCAAAAGCCCTTCATATATGTAGGCATAGAACTGGGCCTTCCCAAGTTCTGATTCTCTCTTGGCTTTATTGTAACACCTTACTTCCAATCATTTCAGAGGAAAGATAGCCTTGCTTGATCCTGAAGACCGACACAGCATTTTCTACTGCCTGCTGGCCAAGGTGAACCTTAACAGAAATCCTTTGTTTCCGTGTTTAAAAGCTGCAGTTCTCACCAAGAAAATTTGGCCACAATTTTCATTAAATCACAGGCAGGATGAATGCAACTGAAATATCAGGGACCATGACATTTTAACATATCTCTCCCTTCACAGCATCTGGCCTGTTGATAATTTTTTAGGAGACAAATTCATCTTTCGGTGAAAGCTACTAAATGACAAATATTTATTCAGTAGTCAAAGCTTAGCACAACAGGAAGCTAAAATTGGTCTTTTTATATGATCGTGTATCTTTAAAATTTTGATTAAAAAAATGCTTGAAAAAGTTTGAAAGATATTTTCTCCTTTGGAAAATAAAACTGGGGATGCAAGCATTTTGTAGAAGTTCTGCTTGAATTCCCACATCTTGCGTGCTAATGCAGAGTAGTCTCCCCACCCCCACCTAATGCAGACTTCCCAACCACTGGGGTGACCACCACATAGAACGCCATCATGCATACCCTCTAAGCTTAAAAGAAATTGTCACAAAATGGGAGAGGATCAAGAGAGAAATGGAGACTGGGCCAGGAACTGTGTTGTGAAAATGAGCACACCGCAGAGTCAAGAAGGGCTGGGGTGAAAGTAGGTATGGCCGGGAGTCTCCAAAATGCCTGGTAGAAGCTTAATGTTCACATCTTGAAGCAAATATATTGAGGGCTCTAGAGGGCTCTTGGCTGGGAGAATGAAAAGAATAGAAAGAAATTTGATCTAATGGAAACCTCAGTACTTTTTAGTCCCCATTAACACCTGCCTTCTGAAAACAGGAGACTGAGGCTATCTTTCATCCTAAGAACCCAAATCAAGATCAACTCCAGCTTCGATGGAAATCATGGTCATTGGATCGATGATTAAAAAAAACGATTCATTTAAATTTTTTCTCGGACACTCATAGATTCCTCAATCCTAGTATCTTGTATGTACAAAGACCTAACATAAAACAATATTGGAGCTAATAATGAAGAAATAAAGCAAATTCACCATCTTCACATACAAAGGATTGCATTTCTTCATACAGGAGAGCATTTAAATGGGAAAGACAAAAGAATGTCCCCAAATAAATGATGCAATCTTTGCTGGTGGTCAGTAAATACGCAGAGGCTCTGTATTGCGCATTTTTCAGCCTAAGGTTGTGGAGCAAGTGGGCCAGATGGTTGGGCAACCCTAATTAGATCTCTGTTGAAATGACAGGACTAAACCACTCATTGGTGTTAGTAACTCATAACAACTTCAAGAATTTTTCCTACCAAGAATGTGCTCATTTCAACCCAGATTCAATACCAGAAAGCATCTGAGAATAAAAAACTAGGCTGTGGATTGTATATCACCTTCACAAATGGAACTCAGTTAGAAAAATCACAGTAACTCTGTAGATCTCAGTTCCCTATCCATAAAGTGGCCTGGTATCTACAATACTGTGGAGTAGTTGTCAACATGAGAAATCACAGATAAGTGAGTGGAAGTACTCAACCCATCCAAGTCTGTGCCAAGGACTCCTGGCCCATGGGGCAACCCAGGCTGAGACTCTGAAGGGCAGAAGAAAGATCAGACTTAATTTACCTTGATGATTATCCAACAGGGATAACCTGTTTATGAAAGTCAGGGAAAAGAATGCTCCTGAGGGGTGAACTTCATGTAAGAGACATAAACTCAAGCCTCAGCTCGGCCATTCACTGTTTATTAGGAGGGCACTGGACTGACCACTTACCCATTGCAGGTCCCACCCTCCTCAATATGCAGATTAATATCTGCCCCATATAGAAACAGCACAAAGTCACTTTATCAGTATGGGAAAATGTAGACACACTCAACAGATGGCAAAGCAGCCAGACCAGAGCTTCCATGGGAACCGTCATTTCTGCTTTAGAAGGAGGCATCTTTTTCAAAGAGTATAGACAAAAATAAAAAGATGAAAAAACTTGTGAGAAAACAATTTCCTACTTGCTCACTCAAGACAAAGACACTGAATTTATGGAATTTCTCTAGGGACTGATGTCATGGAGTAATGGGTTAAGCCGCTGCCTGCAAAGCTGGCATCACATATGAGTGCCTGTTCAAGTCCCAGCTGTTCCATTTTCCATCCATCTCCCTGCTAATATTTGAGTGATAGGGTTCCTGTCACTCAAATTAAGAGAGACTCAAATGAAGTTTATGGTTCCTGTCTTTAGCCTAGTCCAGCCCTGACCATAGCGGTCATTTGTGGAGTGAACCAGTTAATGGAAGATCTCTCTCTCCCTCTCTATCTCTCTCTTTCTCTGTACTTTGTCTTTCAAATAACTAAATAAATCTTAAAAAGAAAATAGCAAAACAAAACAAAAAACAAAAAGAAATTCCTCTTGTTTCTCCAAGAGAAAGTGGAGCAGAATCCCCATGGAAATGCATGCATGATAAAAGGACTACTAACCCTGAATCCCTGAATCGTTATCACCCTTACTCAAAGCCCCAGCCCATCCATGCCATGCTAGTTAAGGAAGCAGAAAAATCAAAGAGTCTCTCCTTTTCACCAAGAGAGGGCAGGCATCCTGAGAAGGCAAGCAAAGAGGAAGGGTTCAGCTTTGGATTTGTCAAATATGCCTGGGTAATCAGGGACAAGGGGTACTGCTACCAGGGTTGGGGTAAAGAAAAGAGATTTGGTCACAGTCAGGATTTCATGGGAGTCATTGATTGGCATGAAGAAGTGGGAGTGAGGGTACGAAAGATTTTCTCATCCCAAACGACCAGGTGGGCTAGAAAGAGAAGTGGTAAGTCACAAATCTACCCTGACCAATCACAAGTGTATGACATCAGTGCTATCTAATGTGATTGGATAAAGCAATATTAACTCCAAATGAGGGAATAAGAGAGTCTAATGGTTCTTTTAATTAAATTTAATCAAGTTCATTGTTTTGATCAACTCCCCATGAAATCTCCAAAGGGTATAAGGAGAATGGCCAGAGAATCTGGTATACTTCAATGTCAACCATGTTCAAGCTGAAATAATGTTAACAATGTAAGGGCTAAATCTGCTAGCAAAAGGACACTGAGTGGAGACCCAGAGTTGGATCACGACCAAGGAGGTGGTACTGAAATCATATTGAAGATAACTTAGGGAATCAGAGAACCAAGAACAAAATCAGACAGGATGCCACAGTTAGACTCCAGGGGAAATCTGAGAGAGATGGAGTGGCAGCCATTAAGACAGAAGAGGCAGAGAGCCTTTGTCTCAGTGTCTACAGAAGGGAAAATCTGGAGATGAAGGATGTGGTCAATACTAAAAAGAATGCTGCGTCCAGGAGTATGAGCAGCAAGAAAGATCCCACATTTAATCAAAATGAAGTTTTTGAAAGCAGTCTGAATAGAGTATAGTGAACAAAGGCAGGCATGAGCGTTACCAGGCTAAGTCTGTTGACTGTTTAGGAGCCTGTAAAAGAATCTGAATTCTCTAAGCTTTCTCCTTTTTTCTTCTTCCTGCTTCATACCTTTCTGAATTTTTCTTTGTGTCAAACAGAGGTCCAACACACAAGGGATGACAAAACTAATTGATAAACCTATAAAATGGCCAAAGAAGGAATGATACAAATACCAAAGTAGAAATGTTCCTTTTAAAGGTGTGTAGAGTTGCTTTTATTCATGCCTGCTCCATTAACCTTATTATTATCACCCATTATGAATCGATTGTATTGAACATTAATAGCTTATTGCATCTGTATGTCTAGGTCTAAAAGGAAAATTATAATATGTAAACTGCAAACTGATATCCAAGCTCCGGCTACCATCCAATTGCATTGGTAATACTTAAAACTACTTTGACCGTTGTGCTCATGTGCTTCTGGGGATACTAAAGAGAAATCAGTGAAATTAGGAGAAAAGAACACATTTTCCTTTCCTCCTATTCAGTTAGTGAATAAGACATTTTAAAGACTTTACCATGATGTTTTGCCTTTAAGACCCAAGAAAACACCCTTTTATTGCGCTAAACACAAATATGTGAAAACCTATGCCCACCATCAAACTTTCTTCAAAGTACTCCATTTTCTTGGGTAAACTATTTTCCCCAATCTTCTCACTTCTCAGTGCTTCTCCCTATATTATCAGATAGAGGAGTACCAAGACCTCCCCATCAGCCAGTCACCTTCTCTTCTCACATATGACCCAACTGTGTACTCACACTGCCTAAAACTGCATTGATACCAGTGTGTTGTGACTATTGGCCCTTCATTCCCTGGTTTTGCATTTTTCTTCCACCTGTATGTTGGATAAATCATGAGCACAAAAGACATTTACATCCTGATTTTCGATTTTCAAAGCATATTCACACACTTTATCCTATAGTGACCCCAGTGACTCATGTGAAGACAAGCTACTACCCATTTCACAGATGAACAAACTGAGACTTGAAGAAATAAAAAACCTCAAGTTTACCTACCTACAGAACAAAGATCTCCCTGCTCATGGTTCGGAGTTCTTGCTATCACACACCAGCCTAACCTGAGGATCATGGTGCCCTTTCATCGGGGCCCCTAAGCCGGTTTTCCTCCTGACTTAAGTGCTCCCATCTGTCTCCTGTGCACTCAGCTGAAGCCTTGCCCTCTTATCAAACGTAGGTAACAAGGCAGACATCAGCCAATGAGTGTGAGAGTGGCCAAAGAAACTGGGAATTTCTGTGTGGTTGAATGAGGAAAGACATGTAGAAGCCAGCCTTGGAAGCAGACCAGCAACTGCACATCAGAATCTTGACCTTGTTTTGATATGAGATAAGGCAGGTAGCTAGATTAGGGTCATGAACTGGGAGCCACACCTCCCCCACCTAGTGTAATCCTATCTGCCTACGTGTCAGTCAAATAACCTCTTTCCTAGGATGTATCTCCCTTCACCTGGGACCTGAGGGAGGTACCACATAACCACTTTTCTTCAAACTTCACAAGAGGCCACCAACTGGGAGGGGAGTTCTCTCTCTCTCTCTCTGCAGGATGCTGAGGCACTGTCTCTAATCTCCTTAACCTAGTTAGCACCCCTCTTCTGAAACAGTGGCCCTCTATAAATGTAGCTCTGCAGTCTTTTGTGATAGTTACTATCAGATAATCATGCATAAGAATCCTTTCTTCATAACCTCTCAGCTTCATCTATTTTAGTTTAAGATGAAACCACTGACTTCATCTTAACTTTTATATTTCCCTTCAAGATACCATTGATCAGTCAACCTGCAGCCAGCCGGTTTGTCCCTCAGTGCTAGGATGGACCTATCCTGCTTGCTGGCCTCATTAGGTACCCCGCGTTCTAGGGGGAGAGATTGACAATCAGGAATCGGTGTCAAAAACCCTTTTATACACATATTTGAGAAACAGAGAGGCTTTAGAAGGAGTTATTTTTAGGCTAACTATATCTGAGGCCCACTGCTGAATTTGATGTTAGCAGCTCTGTAGGTAGGAATCATTATCACTAAGTTGCCAGGCCAGCACTATCTTGCTGGGAGTTATCCTTCTGTTATCTCAGGCAAAACAGGCATAAAACTCAAAAGGGAAAATCCAAAACAAAACCAACAAAAGCACAACAAATCAAGTCTGATCGTAAAAGCAAGGAATACAGTCTGATGGCAGCTGTATGATAGTTGACTGTTTTGCCTAAGTACAGAAAGAAAAGCTGATTTATCATATAGTAATTGATCTAGATCTAGAAAACTTGGTTAGGAAGCCTAATGAAGGTAGATTTAGGTTTTTTTTTTAAGCTATATATCTAACCTTTTGAAGTTTAAAGATCTAGTAACAAGTCACAGTTTTATTTATTCACTGAAAGACTGGGAGTCCTTGAAGTCAGGTGTTCTGTACATATTGTATTCTATTGTGAGCAAAACAAATTTGTAATTAATTTATGCAAATAACTGCATTGCAGTGAAAGATAAAAATATTCATAAGTGGTTTTTAAATTTTGGAGGAACACAGTACAAATGAAAGTTAAATGTTTTTTATCTCAGGGCCAGTACCATAGCTCAGTAGGTTAATCCTCCTCCATCTGTGGCGCTGGCATCCCATATGGACACCAGTTCTAGTCCTGGCTGCTCCTCTTCCAATCCAGCTCTCTGCTATGGCCTGGGAAAGCAGCACAGCATGGCCCAAGTGCTTGGGTCCCTATACCCACATGGGAGAACAGGAAGAAGCACCTGGCTCCTGGCTTCAGATCAGCACAGCTCTAGCTGTTGTGGCCATTTGGGGAGTGAACTGAAGGAAGACCTTTCTCTCTCTTTCTCCTTCTCACTGTCTATAACTCTACCTGTCAAATAAATAAATAAAAACCTTTTAAAATGTTTTTTATCTCAGTTTATAACAATATACTCTACCAAATGATGCAAACCCTAAAAATCCCAAGAGAAACTTTCTTTAGGCCTAGAAGACAAAACATTTAGATATAAAACAAACAATGCTTTAAGTAAAGACATAGAAGTCCACAAATTTAATTAGGTCACTGAATCTTGTGTAATCACTTCTTGTCATATTTGATCCCTTTTTAAAATTTTTATTAATTTTTTATGGAATATAAATTTCACATGTACAACTTTGGGAATATAGTTGTTCTTCCCACCATATCAGACCTCCCACCTCTCTTCCTCCTCCCTCTCCCCTTACCAGTCCCATTCTCCATTAAGATTCATTTTCAATTAACTTTGTACACAGAATATCAACCTTATACTAAGTAAAGATTTAAACAATTTACACACACACACATACACACACACAAACTGAAACCAAGTATTACAGTCAACTCTCATAATACAACTCATTGAAGACAGAGGTGCTGCATGGGGAGATAGTGCACAGTAACTCCTGTTGTTAATTTAACAATTACCACTCATGTATGATGTCAATGACCACTGGAGGCTCTTGACATGAGCTGCCTAGGCTATGGAACCCTTCTGAATCCATAAACTCCATCAGTATTTAGACATGCCCATAAGCAAAGTGGAAGTACTCTCCCCCCTTTAGAGAAAAGTATACCTTTCTTTGATGGCCAGTTTTTTCCATTGAGATCTCACTCACAGAGATCCTTCATGTAGAACATTTTTGCCACAGTGTTTTGGCTTTCCATGCCTGAAATGCACAGGCTTTTCAACCAAACCAGAAAGCTGTAAGGGCTGATTCTGAGGTCAGAGTGTAACTTAAAGTGATTGTTATTCTATGAGTCTGCTGTGTGGACTTCTTCCCATGTTGGAGTATCCCCTCATTTTTAATTCTATCTGTTACAATTACCTGACACTTGAACCTATTTATATGGTCTCTTTAACAATACTATCTATATGTTCACTTTAACACTGAATATGATCACTCTAACACTTAAGTTGATATTTTTACCACACTGTTTAATGATATTTGGGGGTCCTATGACAAGTTTTTAAACTGCACCCTTAGAAGTTAGTCCTTGAATGAATACAGCTTTATAGTCACAAACTTCCTCCTCTCTCACTTATTCCCACTCTTATTTCTTACCGAGGTCCATCCTCAATTGACTTTATTCACATATGATTAACTCTATATCAACTAAAGAGTTCAACAAATAGCAAGAAGAAAAAAATAAAAAAAAAAACTGTTTCTCGACAGTCAAGACAAGGTCAATTTAAGTCATCCCTTCTCGAAGTGTCAGTTTCACTTCTGCATATTTCATTTTATGCTCTCTATTCATTCTCACAGATTAGAGAGAACATATGGTATTTGTTCCTTTGGACAGGCTTATTTCCTTTTTTTAACTTTTATTTAATAAATATAAATTTCCAAAGTACAGCTTATGGATTACAATGGTCTCCCCCCCATAACTTCCCTCCCACCCGCAACCCTCCCCTCTCCCGCTCCCTCTCCCCTTTCATTCACATCAAGATTCATTTTCAATTCTCTTTATATACAGAAGATCAGTTTAGCATATATTAACTAAAGCTTTCAACAGTTTGCACCCATTTAGAAACACAAAGTGTAAAATACTGTTTGAGTACTAGTTATAGCACTAAATCTCAATGTACAGCATGTGAAGGACAGAGATCCTACATGAGGAGTAAGTGCACAGTGACTCCTGTTGTTGACTTAACAATTGACACTCTTGTTTATGGCATCAGTAATCACCCTAGGCTCTTGTCATGAGTTGCCAAGGCTATGGAGGCCTTTTGAGTTCGCCAACTCTGATCATATTTAGACAAGGTCATAGTCAAAGTGGAAGTTCTCTCCTCCCTTCAGAGAAAGGTACCTCCTTCTTTGATGACCTGGACAGGCTTATTTCATGAAGTATGATGTTTTCCAGATTCATTCATTTTGTTGCAAATGACCAGATTTCAATTTTTTTACCACTATGTAGTACTCTATAGTGTACATATCTCACAATTTATTCAGTCTTCAGTTGATGGGTGTCGCTCCCTGTCTTCGTGGAGGAACGACACAGGACCCTGCGCTGTTCTTTCGTCTGCTCGGCCCTCCCCGGGTTTGCTGCTGGTTCTTCCCGGGTTGGCTACTGTCCCTTCCACCTCCGTGGAAGGGCGGTTCCCCCTGCCACATTCCCCACTTCCGCGGGGGAATGGCACACCGCCGGCAGGCTCTCTCGGGGGCTGCACAGGTGTTCCTTCAGATAGATGTTCCCCTTAGATGTTCCTGGTGCATGTTGTCTCTCTCCTCCTTTATAGTCCTCTTCTACCAATCCCAACTCGGCTGCCCACACACCGAGTACGCTGCTCTCCTCCAATCAGGAGTAGGTCCTGCTATTTATTGGTTGAACTGGAGGCAGCTGTGGAGAAGCTGTTTCTCCCTTCTCAGCGCCATATTGTGGGAGAGCAGATGCATAGAATAAGTCTTAATTCCAGTAACTTAGTCTAGTCCGAGTTGCTCCCAGTTGCTCCCCACAATGGGTATTTAGGATCATTCCATGTCTGAACTATTGTGAACTGAGCTGCAGTAAACATGGGAGTATAGATAACTCTCTTATTTACTGATTTCATTTACCTTGGTAAATCCCCAAGAATGGAATGCCTGGGTCTTATGGTATGTCTATATTCAGATTTTTGAGGTATCTCCATACAGTCCTCCATAGTGGCTTTACCAGTATAAAATCCCACCAACAGTAAATTAGGGTACCTTTTTCCCAAATCCTCTCTAGCATTTGTTGTTTGTTGATTTCTGTATGAAAGCCATTCCAACTGGAGTGAGGTGAAACCTCATTGCAGTTTTTATTTGTATTTCTCTGATGGCTACTGATCCTGAATATTTTTTTCATGTGTGTGCTGGCTGTTTCATTTTCCTCTGGGTATTCACTGAAAAAGCAGACACACCACTAAGCCACAGAAGTATAGTCCAAAGATAAAAGCCATCACAGGGGAAAAAAAAATCAAACTAAATATCCTACAAATGCCAAATAATAAACACAGCAATTGAAGAAACAAGAATAAGGAAGACAACATGATACCATCAAAAATGCACAACACTTCAATACTAGAATGTGAAGATGAAGAGATTGAATAAATGCCAGAAATGGAATTTGAAAAACTGATCATAGGATTACATAGAAGAAATCAGAAGCAAATCCACGAAAAAATGAAATCCATACCTGACATGAAAGAAATTTTCTTCCAAGAAATTGAGATCTTAAAGAGAAATAAAAATGAAATTTGGAAATGAAGAATTCAATAGAACAAAGAATGCAGTAGAAAGCCTTAACAACAGATTCATGAAACAGAAGAAAAAATAGCCAACTTCAAAGACAAATATCTGGTAATTCTACAGGCAAACCAAAAACAACAAGAAGAAATTAGAAAACAAAGAGCACTGTTGGAGATCTATAGGGTACTATCAAATGACCCAACATACAGGTCTCAGGAGTTCTGAAGGCGTGGAAAGAGAGAATGGATTATAAGGCTGTTTTAGTGAAATAAATACAGAAAACTTCCCTAATTTGGAGAAAGAGACATCCAAGTACAAGAAGCACACAGAACTACTAATAGGCATGATCAGAAAAGATCTTCAGCACAACACATTGTAGTCAAACTCTCCACAGTAAGACATAAAGAAAAGATTCTAAAATGTGCAAGAGAGAAGCACCAGATTATTTTCAGATGAGCTCCAATTAGATTCACAGATGAATTCTCATAAGAACCATACAGGCTAGGAGAGAATGGCAAGATATATTCCAAGTCTTAAGAGAAAAGAAACTGTCAACCCAGAATACTGTACCCTGCAAAGCTCTCATTTATGAATATAAGTAAAATAAATACCTTCCATAACAAATACAAATTGAAAGAATTTGTCACTACTCATCAAGTCTTAAAAAAGATACTCAAGGATGTGCTACACACAGAAACACAGAAAAATGGTCATCAGTACAAAAGAAGGTGAAGGCAGAAATTCTCCCAGTAAAAGTCCAGAGGAAATCCAAAGTAGGAATATTTATGGAAAAATAGCAGGGCAAAGTTGTTACTTATCAATAGTCACCTTGAATGTAAATAGGCTCAGCTCGCTAGTTAAAAAACAAGACTGGCTGAATGGATTAAATAACAAACCTATCTATATGTTGCCTATAAGAAACACGTCTCAGGCCGGCGCCGCAGCTCACTAGGCTAATCCTCCACCTAGCGGCGCCGGCACACCGGGTTCTAGTCCCGGTTGGGGCGCCGGATTCTGTCCCGGTTGCCCCTCTTCCAGGCCAGCTCTCTGCTGTGGCCAGGGAGTGCAGTGGAGGATGGCCCAGGTGCTTGGGCCCTGCACCCCATGGGAGACCAGGAAAAGCACCTGGCTCCTGGCTCCTGGCTCCTGCCATCAGATCAGCACGGTGCGCCGGCCGCAGCGCACCAGCCGCGGCGGCCATTGGAGGGTGAACCAATGGCAAAGGAAGACCTTTCTTTCTGTCTCTCTCTCTCACTGTCCACTCTGCCTGTCAAAAAAAAAAAAAAAGAAAAAAAGAAACACGTCTCACCAGCAAAGCTACACATAGACTGAAAGTGAAAAGATGGAAAAAGATATTCCATGTGATCAGAAACCAAAAAGAGCCATCCTTATATCAGACAAAATAGACTTTAACACAACAACTGTTAAAAGAGACAAAGGGCACTATGCAATGATTAAGGAATCAATTCACCAGGAAGATGTCATTACTATAAAAGTATATGCACCTAATTACAGAGAATCTGGATATTTAAATAAATGTTAATGGATCTAAAAGGAGACATGGACTCAACATAATAGTAATGGGAAACTTCAATATCCCACTTTCAGCAATGGACAGATCAACCAGACAGAAAATCAACGAGGAAACAACAGAGTTAATCAATACTATACATAAAATGGACCTAGCTGATATCTACAGAACTTTCCATCGTACAGTCACAGAATACACATTCTTCTCACCAGTGCATGAAACTTTCTCTAGGATTGATGTTATGCTATGCCATAAAGCAAGTCTTGGCAAATTTAAAAAAAAAAATTAAAATCATACCATGCATCTTCTGAGACCACAATGTAATGAAGCTGGAAATCAACAACTCAGGAATCACTAGAACATATGCAAATGCATGAGAATGAACAACATGTTTCTGAATGAACAGTGGTCATAGAAGAAATCAAAAGAGGAATCAAAAAATTTCTTGAAACCAATGAAGACAAGGGGCCAGCGCTATGGCGCAGTAGGTTAATCCTCTGCCTGCGGTGCTGGCATCGCATATGGGTGCCAGTTCTAGTCCCTGCTGCCCCTTTTCCAATTCAGCTCTCTGCTGTGGCCTGGGAAAGCAGAAGATGGCCCAGGTGCTTGGGCCCCTACACCCACATGGGAGACCAGGAAGAAGCGCCTGGCTCCTGGCTCCAGATCGGCATAGCTTTGGCCGTTGTGGCCATTTGGGGAGTGAACCAATGGAAGGAAGACCTTTCTCTCTGTCTCTTCCTCTCACTGTTTGTAATTCTATCTTTCAAATAAATAAATAAAATCTTTAAAAAAATGAAGACGACAACACAACATATCAAAACCTATGGGATACAGCAAAAGCAATGTTAAGAGGAAAGTTTATAGCAATTGATGCCCACATCAAGAATTGGAAAGGCAGCAAGTAAATGAACCACCAATGCATCTCAAAGATCTAAAAACAAAAACAAACCAAATCCAAAAGTAGTAAGGTAAAATAAACAATTAAAACTAGAGAAGAAATCAACAGGATTGAATAAAAAAGAAAACAGTACAAAAGATCAGCAAAATGAAAAGCTGTTTTTTTAAAAATAAACAAAATTAACACACTGTTGGCCCAACTAACCAAAAAAAAAGAAGAGCGAAGACCCAAATCAATAAAATTAGAGATGAAAAAGAAAATTTAACAACAGACACCACAGAAATAAGAAGAATCATCAGAAATTACTGCAAAGAGCTAAATGCCAACATACTGTGAAATCTAGAAGAAATGGATAGATTCCTGGACACATTCAACCTACCTAAATTGAGCATGAAGACATAGGAAACCTAAACAGACCCACAACCAAGAAAGAAATTGAATCAGTAATAAAGACTCTCCCCAAAAATAAAAGCCCGGGACTGGATGGATCCATTGTGAATTCTACCAGACATTTAAAAAGAACTAACTCCAAGTTCTCTCAAGCTATTCAAAATAATTGAAAGGGAGGGAAGCCTCCCAAATTCTTTCAATGACCCAGCATCACATTAATTCCTATACCCGAAAAATACACAATAGAGAAAGAGAATATAAGACCAATTTCCCTGATGAACACAGATGCAAAAATCCTCTACCTAATACCAGCCAATCAAATCCAACAACACAATAGAAAAATCCTCCACCCAGACCAAATGGGATTTATCCCTGGTATGCAGGGATGGTTCAACATTCACAAATCCAACAATGTGATGCATCATATTAACAAACTGAAGAACAAAAACCATATAATTATCTCAATAGATGCAGAGAAAGCATTTGACAAAATACAACATCCTTTCATGATGAAAACTCTAAGCAAAATGGATATAGAAGGAACATTCCTCAACACAATCAAGGCAATTAATGACAAAACCATAGTCAGCATCCTATTGAATGGGAAAAAGTTGAAAGCATTCCCATTGAGATCCAGAACCAGACAAGAATGCCCACTCTCACCATTGCTATTCAATATTGTCCTGGAAGTTTTATCCAGGGCCATTAGGCAAGGAAAAGAAATAAAAGGGATACAAATTGCAAAAGAGGATGTCAAACTAACTCTATCTGCTGATGACATGATTATTTATTTGGGGGATCCAAAAGACTCCATTAAGAGACTATTGGAACTCATAGAAGAGTTTAGTAAACTGGCAGGATATAAAATCAACACATAATAATCAATAGCCTTTGTAAACACAGACAATGCAATAGCTGAGAAAGAACTTCTAAGATCAATCCCATTCATAATAACTACAAAAAAATTAAATACCTTGGAAAAAATGTAACCAAAGATGTAAAAGATTTCTAAGATGAAAATTATAAAACATTAAAGAAAGAAATACAAGAAGATTAAAAAATGAAAAAAGCTTCCGTATTCATGGATTGGAAGAATCATCAAAATGTCCATACTTCAAAAGCAGTTTACAGATTCAATGCAATACCAGTCGAAATACAAAGGACATTCTTCTCAAATGTGGAAAAAATTATGCTGAAATTCATATGGAAACACAAGAGACCCTAAATAGCTAAAGCAATCTTATACAACAAAAACAAAGCCAAGGCATCACAATACCAGATTTCCAAACATACTATGAGGCAGTTATAATCAAAAAAAGCCTAGTACTGGTACAAAAACAGATGTATAGACCAAAGGAACAGACTAGACATGCCAGAAATCAATTGGTGCATCTCCAAACAACTTATATTTGACCAAGGAGCTAAAACTAATTCCTGGAGCAAGGGTCGTCTATCCAACAAATGGTGCTGGGAAAACTGGATCTCCACATGCAGAAGTTTGAAGCAAGACCCCTACCTTACACCTTACACAAAAATCCACTCAAAATTGATTAAAGATCTAAATCTATGACCTGATAACATCAAATTTTTAGGGAACATTGGGGAAACCCTACAAGAAATTGACATAGGCAAAGAGTTCTGGATAAGACCCCAGAGGCACAGACAATCAAACCAAAAACTGACAAATGGGATCACATCAAATTGAGAAGGTTCTGTACTGTAAAAGAAACACTCAGAAAAGTGAAGATGCAGCTGACAGAATAGGAGAAATTATCTGCAAACTATGCAACTGATAAAGGATTAATAATCAGAATACATAAAAAGATTGAGAAAGTCAACAACAGCAAAACAAACAACCCAGTTAAGAAATGAGCGAAGGACTTAAACAGACATTTTTCAAAAGAGGAAGTCCAAATGGCCAACACACACATGAAAAAATGCTCAGGATCATTAGCTGTCAGGGAAATGCAAATCAAAACCACAATGAGGTTCCGCTTCACCACTGTTAGAATGGCTTTCATACAGAAATTAATACACAATAAATGCTGGCAAGGATGTGTGGGAAAAGGTACACTAATCCACTGTTGCTGGGAATGTAAACTGGTAAAGCCACTATGTAGACAGTATGGAGATACCTCAGAAATCTGAATATAGACCTACCATATGACCCTACCATTCCACTCCTGGGAATTTACCCAAGGGAAATGAAATCAGGATATGAAAGATTTATGTTTATTACAGCTCAATTCACAATAGCTAAGATATGGAATCAACCCAAATGCCCATTAACTGAAGACTGGATAAAGAAATTATGGGATAAATACCCCATGGAATACTATACATACACAGTGGTTTAAAAAAAAAATCTGGCCACTTGCAACAAAATGGGTGAAATTGGAAAACATCATACTTAGTGAAATAAGCCAGTCCCAAAGAGACAAATACCATGTGTTCTCCCTTACCTGTGATAACTAATGCAGCACCTAAAATGTGATCTATAGAAGTGAAATTGCCACTTTGAGAAGCAATGACTTTGAACAGTCCTTGTCTTGACCGTTGAGGAACAGTTTTTTTTTTCCATACTATTTGTTGAACTCTTTACTTAACATAGAGTTATTCACATGTGTATAAAAGTAATTGAAAATAGATCTTAGTAGAAAAAAAAAGAATGAGAATAGGAGAAAGAGGAGGAAAAGTGGTGGGAGAGTGAGAAAGAGGTTGAGTATGATTGGAAGAATTACCGTGTTCCTAATGGTGTAATTGTGAAATGTATGAAATTTGTATTCCTTAAATAAAAGGTTTTTAGGTGGAAAAACTAAATAAGTGTGGGTGAGGATGTGGAAAAATTGGAATATAAAGTGTTATACTGGGAAACAGCACAGCAGTTCTGCAAAATATTTTAAAAAATTAACTTATGATCTAGCCATTCCACTTCTGGGCACATACAGTGAAAGCAGAGCCTTGAAGAGGTATTTGTACACCAATTTTGACAGCAGCATTATATAGCCAAAAGGTGGACATAACCCAAAAATCTGTCAGCAGATGAATGGATAAGCAAAATATTGCATGGACATACAATAGAATATTAGTCAGTCTTAAAAAGGAGTGAAATTCGAACAGATGCTATAACATGGTTAGACCTTTAAGACATAATGTTAAGTGAAATAAGCCTGATATGAAAAGAAAAATATTTTGGGGCAAGCATTTGGCACGGCACTTAAGATGCTACTTGGAAATACCCAATCTCATGTTGGAGTGCCTGGACTCAAGTCTGAGCTCTGCTGCTGATTCCAGCTTCCTGCTAACACACAAGCTGAGAAGTAGCAGGTGGCGGCTCAAGTGCCTGAATCCCTGCCACCCACGTGGGAGACCCAGGCCGAGTTCCAGGCTCCTGGCTTCTGCCAGACCCAGTCCCAACTGTTCTGGGTATTTATAACTCTGTCTCTGTCACTATTCTTTTCAAATAAATAAATACATTTTTAAAAGAAAAAAAAAAGAAGGAATGCCTACTGTAAGGCCACCACAAAACACACCAGATACCAGAGTTAAGGGAAATGGTTTATTGACAGGGGAAATCCGACCGGCTGGAGGGAAGGAATGAAGAGCAGAGAGAAGGGGGAGTTAAGAGAGCGATCAAGAGAGAGAGAGCGCATGTGTGGGAAGCAGGTCCTGTTATACCTTTGCAGGGGGCAGGGAAATAGGAGCAGTGAATCCCATTAGGGCGGGGGCTGACCCCATACTTGTGGTTGAGCCACTGGGTTTAGGATTGAAACTTATTGTGCAAGATGGCGACAGGGGCCAGAGGCTAAGATGGCTTCCAGGGCATAGATGGTGCCACAGATAAGATGGCACCATTTTACTAACACCTATAGCTTCCTTTCCTCCAGCCTTGAAAAATGCTGGGGCCAGCGCTGTGACATAGCAGGTAAACCCACTGCCTGAAGTACTGGCATCCTATAGGGGCACAGGTTCAAGTCCCAGCTGTTCCACTTCTGACCCAGCTCCCTGCTATGGCCTGGGAAAGCAGTAAAGATGGACCCAAGTCCTTGTGCCCCTGCACCTATGTGGGAGACCTGGAAGAAGCTCTTGGCTTCTGGCTTCAGATTGCCCCAGCTCTGGCTGTTATGGCCATTTAGGGATTGAACCAGCAGATGAAAGACCCCTCTCTGTCTCTGCCTCTGTAACTCTGCCTTTCAAATAAATAAATAAATCCTTGTCACGTCCAAGCATGCCTTCCTCAGCTTGCTGCTTCCCTGTAAAAATTACTTCATTAAGTTAAGGGCAAGGCCAGAGCCAAGACTGAATCATAAAGATTCAAATCTCCTTTGTTGTTAATAGAATGAGCATCTCAATACCACCCTCTATTCTGTTGTCTTTGCAGGAACTCTCAGGGCCTGATCAAGCAAATTAGCACCCAATCTACCCTTGGTCCCAGACAAGCTGGAGCCCTCCTTTGCTATTCCAAAAGAAACATGCTGGCCCCTGTCACTGACCAAACAAAGGAAGACCACATGCACTGTGAACCAACCAGAGACCCCTACGTGACCTGAACACGCACTGTTCATCCTCAGCCGTGAGTGTAAGATTCACTACATTTAACCCCATGGGGATTCTGGAAATTGAGCATTAGCTGTCTGACTCCTTGATCTGTGCTTTGCAATAAAGACCTGCTTTCTTCCAGCTTCTAGGTATCCATGACTGGCTTCTACACAACTGGTGAGCAGACTCTTTTTGGTGGCTCTATAGCAATTCCTCTATCCAGCTTTGGGGATGTTCTATGACAGATAAGGGCCCCATTAGCCACCAAGAATCAAAAACAGAGTTGCAAAAATGCAAATCAATTGAAAATAATCCAGTTTATAAAACACAGCTGTTGTCCCCCACTGTGCACTCCCCAAAACACACCTATTCACATTCACGTGGAGGTCTTGCCTCCACCACCTTTTGCTCTTTCATTGACTTCTGCTTTCTTTTGTTTTGCCAGGTTGCTGATAATTTGTGGGGTGTCTTGGTTTGGGTTTGGTTTGGTTTGGTTTTGGTTTCAACTTGTTAGACTTAATTCTTGGAAGTATTTGCTAACAATGAATATCTGATATCTCCTATGATACATTATTATAAAGAGAATTTTTTCATGTACCTATTCATTATGCATTCAAAAAGTTTGGCTACTACACTTGTATATGATAAAACATGAAACTATTATATCTAAAATATGCTCAGATAGTGTATTAGGAATGTGATTTTAATGTATCAAAGTATTATTTCTCATTTTTGGTAAATAAACTCATACTTTTTTTTAAAAAAAAAAGGAAAAATTTCTAAAGCTTTCTTTCACCAAACTATTAACTATGATTCTTTTGGGGCTATCTGATAATAGGAAATATTTATCTTTTCCTTGCCTGTTTGTTTTATTGGCAATAAAATACACCACATGTGCACTAAAATAAAACAACTATTGTTTAAAATGTAAACTGTAAATAGGAAGAGAGTTGATAATGTAAATTTACTATGAGGTTTAATTTGCCTCAAAAGATCTTTCCTTCCGCTTCTGTAATTTAATATAAACCATCTTCTCTTTTTCTAAGAACGTCTTTTCTGGTCATTGAATAAACAAAAGGATGAATGGAAACTATTCAGGCACATCCTCTCAAAATTCTATCTTCCTGTCTTTTCATTTCCCTTTTCTTCCCCTTTTCAGTCTGAATTCTTGGAAGCAAATGCCCCATCCTCCTCATCCCCAACCCTCCCCAGCTGTTTTTCTGGAAATGTCTGCAGGCATGAGATTTTCCTCGATGCTCAGGCAAATGTGGGCCAACAGCTGCTAAAATAATTTTCTGACAAACTTCCTCTGGCCCAAATGAGATTAGGTTACACACACTCTCAGCTCAGGAATGGGGAGAAAGGTAGATCAGCACAGAACAAATTTATCTAGAAAATAAGAAATAATGTAGCATCCTTTTCCTTATATTTTTAAATTATGTGCCCTCAAGGGCGCTACATACTACTGGAGTCTTGAGCCTGGATTCTGACTCTGGGCCAAACTGCTGCAGCTGGCATCATGGCTATGCTATTTCTTTGTGACGTTGATCCAGGTTCTTAAGCTCTCTGAACCTGCTCCCTTGTCATAAAACTGGAGCTGATTAATAACAATAGTGCTTCCTAGAGTTATTTGATTAGAAATTATATCATGAATGTAAAGCCTTTCACACCTTCTCTGGTAGAGAGCAAGAGGGTAGAACATGTCTTAGTAATAACCATTACTCTGACTACATGTGTCAGTCAGATAGACATGGGGAAACCAACATAGAATGTTGGAGAAGCTATGAGAAGAAACAGAGGACCTCTCTTGGTCTCCACCTCATAGCTTTTGCTGCCCAGAAAGTTCTAGGCATTGCCCAGCATATCTCACTGGCTAGTAGCATCTATCCATTGGCAAAAGTCTCATCTCCACAATAATCAGAACCATGAGCTTGTGCGGAATAGGTGGAGGGGCTCAATGCCTGAACTCAGTCCGGGATTAAGAGGGAGATTTTTCGCTCATTTGCTCCCAATGTACACAAGGAGAATTTAATGCAAAGTAGAAATGAGCATACTCTGTATCTAGGACATTGCTACTGCCAGGAACATCAACTCAAAAGCAAAGTCACATCTCAGGGAATAGCAACAGCTCAGCCTTCCTTGTTCAGTTCACTTACTCTGTTTGGTGGCTTCTTTGTGTCTCTCCGAGGGCTAGCTTCTCAGCTCAGAATGTCTGGGGGTCTGGTGTTCCTCTCAGAGCAACTTATCTGTACAGAACTTTGGAATGTTTGTGAGTGTACTCAATAGTACTCCAGCGCCTTGCTTGACAACCCCTCTTTAAAGTCTCCTCACCTACGCAAAAGCTGCCCTAGTTGATTAATCAAGTTGAAAATCTGAGTGCATAAAATCTGTGTAGCTGTGCCTGAGTGAAATACAACTCTAGCTGGAAACCGGGACCATTTTAACCAAGAGATGTCAAGTTTATATCCTTCTGTTTAACAGAATGGCTGTCACCGAATCTAACTAACAGGAAATAGTGTTTTGCCTATGATGACAAAATAATTTCACTGGTGATCCTGTCCATTCTATTGCAATGAAACGGCTAATACATTACCTGAAAGATATTAGAACTCAAACATTTGATAAATGTTAAACATCATAAATAAGACCTCACTATATCATGGTTAACATTCACACTTACTGGTGAGAACAACTCTTTGACTGTTTTGTAGTAATGGAAAGAGAAGTAGGTGTTTATGGTCTAAAACAGAACCAGAAAATAAGACCTTTAATATTGCTTCAGGCTTTTAATGGGTAGAAAGAACAAAGTTGTTACAAATGACCTTCACTGTGGGTGACCGAATATCATGTTCCTGTTGCAACCATTAATTTCCTAAAATAGTAGAATCTTCCAACATGTTCAAGAAATTAAGGATGCTACATATATTCTTAGAAATCCACAAAACTTTTGTTGTAGTCTGAGCTATCCAAACAGGTTAATCATAAACAAGTAGCCTACCTGTATGACTTTTCTGTTTCCACTCGTTTAGTGTTTTCAGAGAATTAAAGGTTTGCTCCTTAAAACATGAACCCACATTGAAGTGCAACCAAGTGTCTTTTGGGTGAATCTTGACACCATACACAGCATTCTGTTCTGTAGAAGTGCATAATGCTGAGTTGGGGCTCCTGGGTGGTGTTTTGCATTTCCTTCCTTTCTGAGACGTTTGTTCCTATTCAACATCAAGTTTCAGCATCTATACACACATTTGCCTATGGGTGGTTAAGTGTTCAATTTCTAATTGATTTTAGAGACCACTGCATACAACTCCTCAGAAAGCAGTTTCCTTCGTAACAGCCAGGGAAAGGGGCTGCCACTGTGGAATAGTGGGCTAAGCCTCTGTCTGTGGCACCAGCATCCCACTTCCAATCCAGCTCTCTGCTATGGCCTGGGAAAGTAGTAGAAGATGGCCCAAGTCCTTGGGCCTCTACACCTACATGGGAGACCCAGAAGAAACTCCTAGCTCCTGGCTTTGGATTGGCTCAGCTCCAGGCCTTGGGATGATTTAGGGAGTGAACCAACGGATGGAAGACCTTTCTCTCTGTCTCTCCCTCTCTCTGCAAATCTTCCTCTCAGAAATATAATAAAATCATTTTAAAAAGTAATAGGGTAGGCCGGTGCCGCGGCTCACTAGGCTAATCTTCCGCCTTGCGGCGCCGGCACACTGGGTTCTAGTCCCGGTCGGGGCGCCAGATTCTGTCCCGGTTGCCCCTCTTCCAGGCCAGCTCTCTGCTGTGGCCAGGGAGTGCAGTGGAGGATGGCCCAAGTGCTTGGGCCCTGCACCCCATGGGAGACCAGGAGAAGCACCTGGCTCCTGCCATCGGATCAGCGCGGTGCACCGGCCGCAGCGCACTGGCCGTGGCGGCCATTGGAGGGTGAACCAACAGCAAAAGAAGACCTTTCTCTCTGTCTCTCTCTCTCACTGTCCACTCTGCCTGTCAAAAAAAATAAATAAATAAAATAAAATAAAATAATAGGGTAAAAAGAACTACCCTGTTCAAATCAAGTCAAAAATTTCTATTGGACATTTTGATAAAGATTATATAAAATTAATAACAAGTCTAAAGAAACTTAAATATGAATCAATTAAGAAGGGGAGCAAAAAGATTTTTAATTCTGCACAGATTAATTAGCCTCTACAATGGTGTTTTTCTGTAAAAAGCATGTTTTCTGCTAGGGTTAATTGTGGCAATAGAAATTAAAGTAATTTAAACTCTATAGAAAAGGAGACTTAAATGACTTTTATGTTGCAGAGAAGTCCAAGAATACACTGAAATTCTGGCTATTTATGCTACCATTAAAATACTTATGCATATACTAGACTGAATTATGTATCAAGTGGCTAAGACGCCCGCATCCCATATGGGTACCTCACTCTAAGTCCTGGCTCTGCTACCCATTCCAGCTTCCTGCTAATTTGTGCCCTGAGAGGCCGCAGTCGATAGCTCCAGGTCCTCTTGCCACCCATGTAGGAAACCCAGGTTGAATTCCAGGCTACTGCCTTCAGCCTGGCCCAGGACCAGCTGCCACAAGCATTGGAGGAGTGAGCCAGCAAATGGCTGACATTTCTGTCTTTCTTTGATCTCAAATAAATAAAATAAATAAATAATTTTTAAAATTATTGATGAAACCAACTATAATGGTTCAGCATTCGTTAATTAGGAATTTTCCACTTGTTGTATACATAGATTAGAGCTTTAGATTTTATGTTTGGCACCACAATGCCTCATTTTCCAATTGTACTTTTCCAATCTGTGCTTTTCTTTCAATGGACAACTTGAGGAAGTAAATGTCTCCCCAAGTAGACCCTCATGTTCCATATCCAGCAAATTACCTCATTGGCATAATAATCCCGGCTCTCTAGCTGTACTTAATTTATGAAAGGATGCCCTTTTATAGATTTCCCGATAGCTTGATTTTCATCTTGTAAATGTGTTTCATTGTTTTGTATCTTTATTCATTCCCACTCAGTGATGAAGTAACTCTATTGTTTGAGGCCCAATACCACAGGTTAAGCAGAAGATGAGTCATGTTGGATTTGGTTCCCAAAAGTGCTTGCTAGCACCACAGATGCTTTATTACCAGCACTTAAAATGTCTTTTGTTCTTCATCCCCTGCATTTTTTCCCTCTCACAATTATGGAGGCCAGAAGTCCAAAAGCAAGATGCTGGCAAGGCCATGCTCCCTCTGAAATCTGTCTGAGAAAATCCTTCCTTGCCTCTTCCTAGCGTCTTCCTAGCGTCTTTCTAGCGTCCTGGTGCCTTTCCTGGTGGTGGCTGGCAGTCCTTGCACTTCTTCACTTGCATCTGCCTCACTCTGACCTGTTTTCATCATCACATGCTGTCTTATATAAGGACACCAGTCACATTGGATCAGGGACCCATGAAGGTGTACTCCAGTCTGACTTGAACTTACTTCGACAAATTACACCAACTGCCCTATTTCCAAATAAGGTCACATTTTGAAATATTGGTGATTAGGATTTCAAACATTTTTGAGGAAGGGCACAATTTAACACTTAACACCTTCTTACTATCTTCAATGTATTCTTTTTCTACTTGTAAAATCTCTATATAGGGTGGGAGTGGGAGTGGGAGGGCAGGTATGATGGGAAGAATCACTATATTCCTAAAGTTGTGCTTATGAAATTTGTACTCATTAAATAAATGGTTTCTTTGGGGGAAAAAAAGGAAAGTGGAATATGAGCAAAAGACAGAAGACTCCAATATTTTTACTTTTTCCAAAGTATATCCAGTGCATCTCATTGGTTAGGTATTTTTTATCCCAACTTTCGAATGCAGAAAAGTTCAGTGCTTGCTTGGATGCACACAACTCTTTTTAGCCCCACGCTAAGTTCTCTAAGCCTCTAATTCTATATTGTTCTCACCAAAAAATATGGTATAATATAAATTCCCAAAAATATGAATCCATTAAAACCCAAAATAAAAATTGGATATTTGCTGCACAGGATCCTAGTAATGACAAGACTCATGTATCTTGACTTCGAATGTCGAAAGCCCAGGTGTGGTTCTGAGAGCCCTCCAGAACTCCTTCATCCATGCCAGTTGAGAAGTGCTCTCGACAGGATTCCACCAGGCTGCCAAGGCAATTGGCTACACTGACAGTCACATATGTGCCATCATGTCAGGGCACAAGTAGTTCCTTGGAGAAAATAAAAGCTTCTTTCCACTACCCACTCACCAGGGAAGTGGAAAAGAATTTCTCTTAAAGAAAGTTTCAAAGTAGAAGACAGATCTGCCCTGACTCAATCTTTGTCTCCCCAGCCTTGGCCTCAAATTTCTGTCTTACATGAGAAAATCTTTACCATAAATGAAAATAACATATTGCACAGAAAAGGAGACAGATCCCTTGCTCAAAGACACATGAAGATGTGGGCTTGTATGCCTGCCCCACCCAGCCTCTGCCTAGCCATGTAGTCGAAGAAAGAACGCTTCATGTCTCCAAGTTTCAGTTTTGTGCAGATAACAACGGTACTAGTTCCGAAGACTGTTTAGAGAAGTGGCTGAACTCAAATGTAACTAATTGTAAATGTAACTAAAGGTCCATATAAATTCAAATATGAGAATGAAAATACTGTTCATAGTGCATAGAACATGGTAAGCCTTCAATATTATCATTAGTTTTTTTTGGGGGGGGGTTTGTTTTACAGGTAGAGTGGACAGTGAGAGAGAGAGACAGGGAAAGAAAGGTCTTCCTTTTGCTGTTGGTTCACCCTCTAATGGCCTCTGCAGCCGGCGCACTGCAGCCGGCGCACCGCGCTGATCCGAAGGCAGGAGCCAGGTGCTTATCCTGGTCTCCTATGGGGTGCAGGGCCCAAGCACTTGGGCCATCCTCCACTGCACTCCCGGGCCATAGCAGAGAGCTGGCCTGGAAGAGGGGCAACCAGGACAGAATCCGGCGCCCCGACCAGGACTAGAACCTGGTGTGCCAGCGCCACAAGGTGGAGGATTAGCCTATTGAGCCACGGCGCCGGCCATATCATTAGTTTTTATTCATTGTACCACACATGAAATATTCAGAAAATTTTGTGAATTATTGTGCTGTGTCTATTTCAATTCACATTCCACGCTGAGGTATTTAATTTTTAGTACTTAGCATGAAGTCTGTTGCTTGTTTGATGAATTCTTTCGTTTCTGAACTTAAGTAGTTTTCACTGTAGAGATGGCCATCTTTTATTCAGACTCTTGAGTGACTAATCACATTCTAGCAATAATTTCAATACCTGTGTCCATTGGGACACTTGTCTTCGCTCATATTTTTCTGATCTTTTCCCTTTTGTCTGACAACTCCCTCCTATTGCACCATTTCTAAGATAAAAACAGATGATTCCTTTCAATATCTGTAAGCCAACATATTTTATGTTGAATTCAATCTCTTGCAAGTGACTCAGTAGTGATACACTGACACCATGAGAGGGCATGGCCAAGATTCTAACAGGAATTCTGGACTCTACAAAAATGTTTTTCTGACCTCTCCTCATGTATATCATTCCCTTAAAAATGAATACTGTTATGCCAGCATATCTAAATTCAATGTAGAACTATTAACTATTAAATTGGCTATTGGACTTGCTAGAAACCCGTCTAATTCAGGATTAGTGTCAATTATAATCATCCAGAGAAAATGACTCATATTCACGATATTCTAGGAAATATTCAGAACAGCCACCCTCAAATGGGGCCCTACCAACTTGTTCTCCCTTGAGTTTTTAAACCTGGTTATGTATCAGTCTTTATGCCAAAGAAGATCCATCTAAGAAGAATAAATAGCCTCCTTTAATGGTTTTTTTTTATTGTTGTGCCTCTGGGGCATACATTTTTTAACTTTTATTTAATGAATATAAATTTCCAAAGTACAGCTTATGGATTACAATGGTCCCCCCCCCCCATAACGTCCCTCCCACCCGCAACCCTCCCCTTTCCTGCTCCCTCTCCCCTTTCATTCACATCAAGATTCATTTTCAATTCTCTTTATATACAGAAGATCAGTTTAGCATATATTAAGTAAAGATTTCAACAGTTTGCACCCACATAGAAACACAAAGTGAAAAATACTGTGTGAGTATTACTTATAGCATTAAATCACAATGTACAGCACATTAAGGACAGAGATCCTACATGAGGAGTAAGTGCACAGTGACTCCTGTTGTTGACTTAACAAATTGACACTCTTGTTTATGGCATCAGTAATCACCCTAGGCTCTTGTCATGAGCTGCCAAGGCTATGGAAGCCCCCTGAGTTCACCAACTCTGATCATATTTAGGCAAGGTCGTAGTCAGAGTGGAAGTTCTCTCCTCCCTTCAGAGAAAGGTACCTCCTTCTTTGATGGCCCGTTCTTTCCACTGGGATCTCACTCACAGAGATCTTTCATTTAGGTTGGTTTTGTTTTTTTTTTTTTTTTTTTTTTTTTTTTTTGTTTTTTGTTTTTTTTTTTTGCCAGAGTGTCTTGGCTTTCCATGCCTGAAATACTCTCATGGGCTTTTCAGCCGGATCCGCATGCCTTAAGGGCTGATTCTGAGGCCAGAGTGCTGTTTAGGACATCCGCCATTCTATGGGTCTGCTGTGTATCTCGCTTCCCATGTTGGATCATTCTCTCCCTTTTTGATTCTATCAGCTAGTATTTGCAGACACTAGTCTTGTTTATGTGATATCTTTGGCTCTTAGTCCTATCATTATGATCAATTGTGAACTGAAATTGATCACGTGGACTAGTGAGATTGCATTGGTACATGCCACCTTGATGGGATTGAATTGGAATCCCCTGGTATGTTTCTAACTCTACCCTTTGGGGCAAGTCAGCCTGAGCATGTCCCAGATTGCACATCTCTTCCCTCTCTTATTCCCACTCTTATATTTAACAGCGATCACTTTTCAGTTAAGTTTCAACACTTAAGAATAACTGTGTATTGATTACAGTATTCAACCAAAAGTATTAAGTAGAACAAACAAAAAAATACTAAGAGGGATAACGTATTAAGTTGTTCATCAACAGTCAGGGCAAGGGCTGATCAAGTCACCGTTTCTCATAGTGTTCATTTCACTTCAACAGGTTTCCTTTTTGGTGCTCGGTTAGTTGTCACCGATCAGGGAGAACATATGATATTTGTCCCTTTGGGACTGGCTTATTTCACTTAGCATAATGTTTTCCAAATGGGTTTTTAAAATTTTTATTTATTTATTTGAAAGGCAGAGTGAGAGACAGGGAGAAAGAATCTTCAACTGATTCACTTCCCAAACGGCCTTAACAGCGAGGGCTGCACCAGGTCAAGACCAGGAGACAGGAACTCCATCCAGGTCTCCCACATGTACTGAAGAACTTGGGCAACATCTAATGCTTCCCTAGGTGCATTAGCATGGAGCTGGATCAGAAGAGCAGCCAGGACTCCAACCAGCTCTCACATGTGATGCCAGCAACATAGGCGGCAGCTTAACCTGCCGCACCACAAGACCAGCCCCAATAACTTGTGTTTTAAGTGCCATTTCTTACATTGCAATTAACCACAAACTTTAGAGCAGTGTAACTAAAAAATTACTTTTGTTTTCTATTTTCTGAAAGATAAAACAGCTGTTAAGCTTTTCATCATTTATTTACATGCAACATTTATCTTGTTTTTAAATTATTAAGATAGTCTATGTATGCTCCACTAATGAAAATTTCAGGAAAAAAATGGAAAAGCACAATGAGAAAAATAACCATTTTATAAACTTTCTCTTCATATATTTCAACATTTTGCATCTCAATCATGCTTTTCCTCATGATTTTTGCATATTTGAAAAAGTTGTGTTCATGCTTTTCTGAAAATACGACATCATGAAAATACTTCTATAAATTTTACTGATGGTATTTCTTTACATAAAGAAATTTCTTTATGTAAAGATATATACCGCCTTGTGCTTAACCATTCCAATAATAAGGTTTATAGCACTTATTTTTTTTTAAAGATTTATTTATTTATTTGAAAGGCAGAGTTACAGAGAGGCAGAACCAGAGAGAGAAAGAGAAACAGAGAGAGAGAGAGAGAGAGAGAGAGAGAGAGAGAAAGCAGTCTTCCATCTGCTGGTTTACTCCCCAGATAGCCACAACGACCAGGGCTGGGCCATTCCAAATCCAGGAACCGGGAGCTTCTTCTGGGTCTCCCAAGCGGGCTCAGGGCCCCAAGCACTTGGGCCATCTTCCACAGCTTTCCCAGGCCATAGCAGAGAGCTGGATTGGAAGTGGAGCAGCTGGAACTCAAACCAGCGCCCATATGGGATGCCGTCACTACAGGCGGCGGCTTTACCTGCTACGCCACAGTGCCGACCCCAGCATTTGTTCCTAATAAATGAGTCTTAGTCTATTCTTGCTCCTATAACAAAACACCACACATCGGGTAGTTTATAAATAATGGAAATTTATTTCTCATGGTTCCAGAAGCTAGGAAGTCCAAGATCAGGACATCAGCAGATCTGAGGTCTGGTGAGAGCCTGTTCCTGTGGATGGTCTCTTTTCCGTATCTTTATGTAGCAGAAGAGGGCACGGCACTCAATCCCTCCTGCATCTTTTTCAAGGGCATTAATCCAACCCACGGGCAAAGTCCTGCGACATCCTCATCACTTCCCCCTTCTCTTAATACCACCGTGATGGCTATTAGGTTGCAAAAGGAAATTGGGGGTGAGGGGACTATTCAGACTATGGCAGAGATTCAAGTTCATTTTGCAAAATGTAGAAAAATTTCAAAAAGCCTCAATGGAAAAAGACAAATAAGTGGCTAAATTTTTAACTGTGGGCGGCTTTACCGATTTGAAAACTGAAGAGGGGTGGGCATGGTGGCGCAGAGCGTTAAGTCACTGCTTTGATACCCATATCCTATATCAGAGTGCTTCACTTCTGATGCAGCTTCCTGCTAGTGCACCTGACAGGCAGCAGATGATGGCTCAAGGACCACATGGCCCCTGCAGAGTCCCTGGCTTCATCCTGGCCCAGCGTCAGCTGTTACAGGTACTGGGGGAGTGAGCCAAGGGATGGAAGATCTCTCTCTCACTCATTCTGCCTTTCAAATAAGTAAAGAAACAAAGCTTTAAAAAGAAATAAAACTTTATTTTAAAAAATAGCTGCATGTCACAGACTAGCATTTAAGTTCATGAACATATACAACAAGAAAAAGAGAAATAATATTTTAAAAAGGAAAATGTATTGACAACTACCTGTCAGTAAAGATCCATGACCTGGTAATCGTTATGCAATCATGCTTTGGTTATTGTATTGTCCTCACACAACAACCCGAAAGCCTTAGTATTTTATTATCACCACCTTACAGATTCAGGAGTCATAGAGCTTATAAGTAGTAGATGCAGATTTTTAACAGATGTGCTGGACCCAAAATTATGTTTTCTACTTGCTCTTTCCCACAAACCCCCATCATCATCTCCACTGCCACAGCCACCACCAGCATCAACTCTCCTGCCACCTCCACCGCCACTTCCAACTCCCCTCCACCGGAATCTCCACCTTCACCTCCTCCACCACATCCACCTCCACCACCACATCTCCACCCCTCCCGCTTTCCTGACCCATGGCTTTGCATCATCCTGGTAAGACATCCTCTCCTCCTACCTTCCCAGTTTCCTCCTCTGCTGCTTCACTCCGACCTCCTCCGACCTGTACCTTCCAGGGAAGCAAAGCAATGGCTACCCTCCCACACTCGTTTGATGAACAATCCCGACCGTTCCATTCATTCAACATATACTTACTGAGTGCATATGCTGTTTGGCACTGCTCTGAACCCTGGAACTGCGGTGATCCTGTCATTGGCAGGATTTTCTCCAACATCAAAAAGCTTCTTTTTTAGGATTTTCTACACATGTAAGGCACTGGGCATACTAAATCTCCTTGCAAATCGTCAAACCTGTGCTTGGGTTAGCAGCTCGCACTGCCTTCCCTTCAAGCTGGACAGAAAGCAGAAGTGAGCCATTCAAGAAGGATACACAAGTCAAAAGGAAAGTTTCAGGCAATAGTCATGAAGTAATTTCTTATCTCTTATTGCCACAGCCAGCTACCGCAGGAAAGGGCTTCCTATTTCCATGCACTGATGATGCATACTTGCTTAATGTGGTTTGTTTAAAATATTCATGCTTGGACTTATCCTCTCCAGAAAAAGACACTTGATATATAAAGAGAGGGAAGGAATAAAATTAAAAGACAAAATAGTGAATGAGTACATCAACAAAGGCACGAGCATAACTCCTTTCCCACCTCACTTGCATGATGTATACGTAAAGCTCTATTTCCATGTTCTATGCAAAATAAATAACTGTACAGGAATCAGACTTTAAGTGTTACTATAAAATGTCTAGGACAGTACCAGAAACAGGTCCTTACAGGTGAATGAATTCTAGTACTTCAGTGGGCTACACCTGTTTCCTAAAATTCAATTCTTTCACAGACGCTACAGGAAAAGACTCTGAGCCAACAACTTGCTCTCATTTTCATACCAGAGATTTCTGGTCTAGCCTGTGACCTTCTTCTAAAAGTACAATCCCCTCCAGTTGTTGGCCTGCAAAGAGGCATTCTCCGCATAAAAACGCACTTTCTCCAAAGAGTCTGGCCACAAACTATTACGATAGGACCCTAACAGATGTTGAATTAAGCATTTCTGCATTAAACCCATGGTCAGCAGCCCAAGTAGCCACCAGTACACTTGTTTAAGAAAAATAGAGAAGAAAAGTGAGTCCACTAGTCTACCCTGCACAGCTCTAACTCAAAGTCTACAGCTCTGCACTTCACAGCAGCAGGCGTATGAAGAGCTGAGCAAACGCCAAATCCCAAGATTCTAGAAATCACTATTCTAGAGATAATGATAGAATGTCCATCCTGTACCATCCTGATATGCCAAACAAGGACTTCTCATACACAATCAAGGAGTGATTTTTTTTACTTACATGCAGTAGGAAATCCAGGAACTGACTCTTTGGCGCCAAGTTCAGAAAATTCATAATAGTCTGAGGAAGGGTTGACTATTCCACTGTAAGCAGTCACAGCTCTGGAGGTTCAGTCTACTTGGAACTCCCATTAGAAGCTGACCAGAAAAAAAAAAAAAAAAAAAAAAGCTCTTTCAAAAGAAGAGGAAGTGTCATCTCCACTTCCTTAATTTTATTGTTCTTCCTTCTTATTGTCGCTGAACCCCTTCTTGATTCCAATATCAGGACACAATAGATGCAGAGCAGACACGTCCCATCAGTCTGACCCATTTATCATTAAACATTTCCAGTGTGTTCATTTCTAAGACATATGCATAAAATAGTGCTTGGCTTGGCTTGGCTTTCCTGTTTTGGAAGCAAAGAAGTTTATTTACAGGCATGAGGAGTGAGATCATTTGCAGAGCTGTTCTCAGGATGTTTGGTGCTGCTGTCACTTTGTAATATCAACCTCTTTTAGGTTCCATCTTCCCTCAAATTTCCCTCCTTTCTTCTACCCTTATCATTTGTAATACTCTGCTAAATAGAGGATGCAAATTAGTTTGTAAAAAGTAGTTAAGGATCAGGGCAGCGCCGTGGCTCACTTGGTTAATCCTTGCCCTGCGGCACCAGCATCCCACTCGGGCACTGGGTTCTAGTCCTAGTTGCTCCTCTTCCAGTCCAGCTCTCTGCTGTGGCCCGGGAGGGCAGTGGAGGATGGCCCAGGTGCTTGGGTCCCTGCACCTGCATGGGAGACCAGGAGGAAGCACCTGGCTCCTGACTTCAAATCGCCACAGTTCCAGCCGTAGCGGCCATTTGGTGAGTGAACCAATAGAAGGAAGACCTTTCTCTCTCTCTCTCTCTCTCTCTCTGTCTATAATTCTACCTGTAAAATAAAAAAAAAAAGTAGTTAAGGATTTAAATAAGTCTTTGGAAAGGTGTTATGGTGCTATGGGTTAGGCTACTGCTTGGAATTCCTAAATCCCATCACAGCGACTCTATTTATTATTCAATTCCCAGACAGTGCTCCTTGGAGAAAGCAGATGATGGCTTAAATCTTGAATCTCTGCCACCCACAAGGGAGAAACAGATGGAGTTCCTGGCTCCTGGCTTCAGCTTGGTTCACTTCATTACCAAGACACATTGTTTAGGTCTACAAATCTAATGATTCTCATTCCATCTCCAAGACACAGATAAATTAGCACACATTCAAAAACCTAAGCTATAAAACTAGCCAGAATCTAGGTGGAAATGGAAACAAATGGAAAATTTTTCACATAGTCACAGCGTGAGCAGGCTTCAAAGCAATCAGGAGGAGGCACTGACTTATGATCGGCATGCAGACAGTATCAGCAATCAGCTTGATTTACAGAGTCATACAATTCATCCCATTAGGAGTAGACTTTCTCAACATATGACCTTCTTTTTCTCAATACTTGATGAATGTGCTCCTTCCTCCGAATGATAAAACAGGATTTCATGACCTTTGGATCCTACCAAACCCACATGGCACAAAAGCTGATCACTCCTTCCATCTTTCTTTGTAAGCATGAATTGCTTAGACCAGGACAACACAAGGTTTATCTCCCACCCTACAAAAAAAAAAACAGGTTCAAGGAGAAAAAATGTCATCCTTTAAAGAAGTTTCAACTGAATTTCTTATTTCAAGATGTGCTGGTAATAAACGATATCCTAGAAAGAAACTGCTGTCACTAATTTCAAAGGTTAAACACTTCCAAAAGCAAAATAGAAATCTTCTATATGGCACGTTTTGTGTTTCACTTTTCCAAAAGTTTTTAAACTTACATATTAAACATGGCCTTTATCCCAATATACTCCATACCTCACAATCCAAGGGACAATAAAACACGTGCTAAAAATAGATAATACCATTTCAGGATCAGAGAAAGAGAAAATACATAACAAAGTTTTATTTGGTAAAGGCTACTGCCTTTGGGGAATAGATAGCAATTTAAAAACAACTTCAGTCTCTGCATTCAGACTCCTGTCATTTTCCTTACATTAATTTCAAAAGAAAATTGCTATAAATTTAATTTTTATGTGACTGCTACATTCATATGTGGAAACCTAATCCACAAAGTGATGGTATTAGGTGGCAGGTGGAGCTTTAGTAGGTGATTAGGTCACTGAAGGCAGAGCCCTTATGAATGGGATTAGTGTCCCTATCAAAAAGACTCTGAGAGTGCCCTCAGCCCTTCCACCATGTGAGGACACTTGGAGATGACAACCATCTATTAACCAGAGTACAGATGCTTCCTCATCTGACACCAAATCTGGTGTCTTGACTCTAGACTTCCCGGCCTTCCCAACGGTGAGAAATAAATCCATTGTTTATAAGCCTCTCAATATGTGGTATTTTTATAGCAGCCCAAATGAACTAAGACAAAGAAAAAAGTCAATTAAATCTGTAGAGGAATGAAATGATAAAAGAACATACTGTACATTTTGACCAGGAGCAAAATGAGAGTTCTCTTGGTGACTTACTTGTGTAAACTTCTACTTCTGGTAAGTGCTGCCTCATCTCTCTGTACTTTGATGTGTCCCCTAGTCCCTGCTTCATCTAGCATCAAACAAACTAGAAGATATTAAAAGGACTGAGTGACCTCAATAGCAGGAAATGGTTTCTCACCAGAATTTTAGATGTCATCATCAAAGACCTCTTCAAAGTGCATGTTATTTACAACTATGGGGCAGTACTGGAGCCACTTCAATTCTGTAAGCATAGATCTTTGCAGAAATAGTAAATCCTTAAGGAAGTTGGACTTCCAGTACAAGATGGTGGACTGGGGCCGGCGCCGTGGCTCACTTGGTTAATCCTCCGCCTTGCACAACTGGTATCCCATATGGGCGCCAGATTCTAGTCCCGGTTACTCCTCTTCCAGTCCAGCTCTCTGCTGTGACCCAGGAGTGCAGTGGAGCATGGCCCAAGTTCTTGGGCCCCTGCACCTGCAAGGGAGACCAGGAAGAAGCACCTGGCTCCTGGCTTTGGATCAGCGCAGCACCAGCCGTAGTAGCCATTTGGGGAGAGAACAAACAGAAGGAAGACTTTCTCTCTGTCTCTCTCTCTCACTGCCTATAACTCTACCTATCAAATAATAATTAAAAAAAAAAAAAGATGGTGGGCTGACACAGATTCTTTCTGCTCTCTGGCTCCCATAAAATCTCTATGAATATCATAGAAGTATAATAAGAGACAAGCTCTCCATAACAACAACAACAACAGCAGCAAACTAGAGGAAGAATATCAAAGCTTAGGCAATCTCAGCCGATTTTTGGATACTGACACCTGCTGGCAGTATGATGACAAAGGTGGACAAGAAGACTGTGGTTTTCCTTGAGTAAGAAGGTGCTGTAGTCAGGAAGCTTCCCATCTCTGATCAGAATCCTTGTGAGGATCAGGCCTCAAAGGACAAGAGACACGAAATAAGAATCTAAATAAATGATAGGACTGAAAACACAAGGACTAACTGAAAGTCTGTAAGAATCTAGCCCCCCTCCCACATCCCTCTTTCAAATGTCTCTTTCAGCCCAGTTCTACACAGCAAACACACACAACTCTGCTGGGCAGCCGGGTCACCCCAGCCAAGGGAATAGACTGAGAATGCACCTCTAAAGACATGGAAATCAGGCAGCACACATGGATATGGGCACTCCAGAGTGAAAACTTAGAATTCTGACTTTAAAGGCTCATCCAGCATGTCCCAGGGCAGGACATCACCTCCCTGTCTGGTCACTGTCTTCAGCTGTTTTGTGTTGGTGTAACAAAACACCTAACGTTGCATACTTTATGAAGAAAAGTGGTTATTTGGCTCACTGTGGTGGAAAGCCAAGAGCACAGCTCTGGCAGTCTGCTGGCTTTGACTGAAGGCCTCCTGCAGAAGGCAAGTGCCTGCAGAAGAAGAAGCACAGGGCCAAGAGACGGAAAGCAGGGGTCAGCTTGTTTTATAGCAATCTGCAGAGTTAGACAGTGAGAGAGAGAGAGATGGCCGCTATGGTTGGCACTGCGCCAATTCGAAACCAGGATCCAGGTGCTTCCTCCTGGTCTCCCATGCAGGTGCAGGACCCAAGCACTTGGGCCATCCTCCACTGCACTCCCGGGCCACAGCAGAGAGCTGGCCTGGAAGAGGAGCAGCCGGAACAGAATCCGGCGCCCCAACTGGGACTAGAACCCGGGGTGCTGGCGCCGCAGGCGGAGGATTAGCCTAGTGAGCCACAGCACCAGCCAGCAATCTGCTCTTGAGAGAACCAACCTACTCTCTCAGAGACCGCATCAGTCAGCCCAGGACGGTGGAGCGCCCATGACCTAGTTATCCCTTAACGTCCCCCCACCTCACCACCATGGCACTGGGGACAAAGTCCCAGCATGAGTGTCTTTGGGAACAAACCATACTCAAACAACAGCAGTCCCCATGAAATGATATACGAAACGGGGGAATAGCCTTCTAATGGTATCCTCAGAGAGTGTCGGGAAGACATTGTATCCCTGAAAAAGAGCAGAGTGGGGCCAGCATTGTGATATAGGAGGGTCAATCAAAGATGGCACAAGCATTTGAACCCTGCCACTCATGTGGCAGAGCTGAATGGAGTTCCTGGCTGCTGACTTTGGCCTGAGTGCAGCCAATTGCAGAGTGAACCACAGATGGAAGATCCTTTTTTTGTTGTTGGTTGTTTGTCTCATCCTGTCTCTGTCAATCTGCCTTTCAACTAAATAAAATAAAATACTTTTAAAAAGAACAGTGCACTAACTAAGATAAATAATCTAAGAACAAGAAAGAACTCTTGGATATTACAAATATGACTGCTACATAAAGATTTGAATGGGCAGGTTGAGTGATAAATCCAGGTAAATCCCTCAGGAAATTTTATTAAATTACATCATCAAAGACCTATATAAAGGATTTCCCTGACAGGAAGTCCAAGAATATTTGAGTTTAAAAGTCTCATTGAGTGCCCAGGATGATGATGCTAAATTTTATGAAGTTTCCAAACACTAAAGATAAAGAGAAAAGTCTCTAAGTCTCCCAAATAAAGAATATAAGTCATTTCCACAGAAAGGAGGCCCTGAAGGTAATGTGGGAACGTGGGGTATTAATTTTTTCCAGGTTCTTGTTTCACACAAATACAAGCATTCTAAATGTAGACATGTATAAGGTGTACAAAGTGATACAAAAATTTATTCAATACATGAGAAAGTGAACACACATTCGGAAACAGCCAGAGAATTGCCCAAATGGAGGAGAGGAGGTGGAGGAAGAGAGAGAGGGAAAGACAGAGAGAAAGAGGGAGAGAAACTTGTGTTGCACCTCCAGCCATGGTCTGTGGTAACACTATGGTAACAAAGAGAGCCTTTCCCAATGTCACCCCTTTTTATGAGAGAGGGGTATAGGACAGTGACTCTAAAGGTATGAAGGAATTTTGTAATACTGCACAAATTCCAACGGAGCTTTATTTCTATATTTTCATGATGTGTCCCCTTAGATCCTGGATGAACAAGTGCATCCTGGGAAAGTGGGTAGTTTGATTGGTAATTAGGAGGATAGAATGATATTTGGGTTTTGCAGCAACTTTGAGCTAATGTAGTAACTAGCTACCTAGTTACCCCACACCATTCCCCCCTTAGAGATTTCTGTCCCCTTAATCTTAAGTGAGTGCTGAGAGATATTGATCCATCTTCTGTACTACTTCCTGTTGATCAGGGTCATAGGTATTGCATATCCTGGGTATGGAACTCTCTACCTATCTCATCTAATAGATTCATCTCACAAGCCAGAAGATTTTTATCAGGTTCTGCCAATGATTATAGCATCTGTGTGTTCACCATTGCTTTGAGAAAAATGTCAAACTTAAAGGAATAAATTTGTCCATAAGGATAAGCAAAATTGGAACAAGACAGATTGTGGGTGGGATTCCTCTTAGGAAAGGAACTGATAGAGTTTCCTTGTCCAGCTTATAAAACAATTTAGCCTGGGTATAAAGCTTTGTGATATCTCTTTCAGTGAACATATGACTGTTAGAATAAATGTAACAAATTTAATTGATTTCTACATATGCTCCACCTGTTCAGTCAGTGTATCTTGTAGGGCTAGTCAGTTGTTCACAACTACCTTAGCTAGAGCATCCACAGACTTGAGTACTTGCTGTAAGAGCTAACCTGTAGTATAGGTTAAGTTGCCCAAAGCATAAGACATACAGTTAAAAGTAGATTCATGGGGAATAGCAGAGTTTTATCCTGCCAATAGCAGCTTCCTGAGAGAATCAGGATAGGTAAAAAAAGAAAAAAAAAATAAGCCATAAAATTCAATGGCATCAAGATGACAAAATCAAAGACTTTAGCAATCTTTTTGCTTTTTTTAAGAAGTATTTGAGGTCATCAATTTGCGTACAGTAGTAGGCAGACTTACCCCCTGCATGCACATGAGAAGACTAAAGGGGTAAAAGTTGAATTCCTGACAAATGTCCCCAGTCCTGGAATTATTGCCCTATAATTTAATTGCAATAGGAATGATGCGTAGGATGGGGTTCCTTCTATTTAGACTGTAATCGGTCATAAGGAGAACAATTTCCAAGTTTTTAACAGAAATAGATCTCCTGGGGAAATGAACTGTTCAAAACTTGTGGGATCTGGCACTGGGAGAATTTTGTTACCATACTGCATCAGAGCCTTTTGTACCTGATCTAGATTGATAATTTGTTTTGTCTGATCTTGTGTTCTAATTAAAGAAGATGCCAGAGGTGAGAAAGGGCCTTCCATATAGCATTTCAAATAGACTAAGTTTTAAGGCAGACTTGGGGGCCATTCTCATCCTAAGAAGAGAACTAGGCAATAGCTCAAGCCTTGATTATGAGGTCTTTGGCAAGGTTTAACCAGGAGTTTTTAAAGTTATGATGAGCTTTTTCAACTTTAGCTGATGACTGAGCTTTCCAAGAGGCATGGAAATGATAAGCAATCCCTAGAGCACTGGCTAACTGCTAAATTACTTTAGACACAAAAGAGGGTTCATTGTCATGTTGAAGTGATTTGGGGAGGCCAAAGTGAGGGATTATTTCTTCTAGCAGGGCTTTAGACCCTTGTGCTTTTCCTGTTTGGGTTGGAAAAGCTTCCATCCATCAGTGGAAGAATCAAAAAGACTAGTTGTCATTTGTAATTATCTGCCAAGAGCACCTTAGTGAAGTCTAATGGCCAGTCTCCAGCTGGGCATGGTCCTCTCATTTGTGTAGGAGTGACTGTGGGCAGTGGCCTGATGTGACCACTATGGTTATTTTGTAAACAGAGGTGACAGGACTGAGTTACTTCCCTATAATAATATGCAGTTCTTTTCTTCCAAGTAACCAAGAAACAATTTGCAATAGGGTTTTTCTTCCCAGATGGATAAAGTCATGTATTTCCTTGATAATTTTCCATTTTGAAAAGCCATTGGGAGCATGATTTAAAGTCTATCACCCATTGCCTTCTTTGGCGTAACCTTGTTAGTGAGCCCATTCTATCTAAGGCTGGTTACAGTAAGGATTTTTAGTTACCTCTACATGCTGAGGTATTAGAGTCATTTCTAAATTCTCCTGTGTAGCAGTATTTTTGCTGCTTTATCTTCTAGTTCATTTTCCTTGCTGACATGGCCATCTTTCCTCTGGTGACCCCTGCAGTGACTGACAGCCACTTCCAGAGGTTCCAATACCGCCTAAAGAGAGATAATATCTCCCGTGTTTATTGGGAGAGCTGTTTGAAGTCAGTAGGCTTCTTTCTCTCCAAATTGCTGCATGTTCATGAAACACAAGGAAAACATATTTAGAGCCTTTGTAAATATTAACTTTTGGGCCTCTCCCTGATTACAGGCCAGAGTCAAGGCGATAAATTCAGCCTTTTGAAGTGTTATATGGCAATGCCTGAGCTTCTATTACCTGAATATGATCCACTATGCTTTTCTAATTCCTTCCTTCATGGAACTGCCTTCAATAAACCAATCAACATCTGGATTTGTCAGCTATTCATCTCATAAGTCAGGACTACCATAACACACCTGCTCTATTGTCTCTACACAAGAGTGAGAGGAGTCTTCAGTACCTTTAGATAGCAAGAGAGTAACTGGATCAATGACTTGACATAACTTGAGAGTTACTTTATGTGAGTTTAGGCATCCTCCTGTTAGCCATTGATGTCTATCAATTTCTAGAACTCCTTGCACCCAGTGCAGAGTTTCAACTTTTAGTGGCTGACCTAAAGTCTACTTCATGGTCTCCTCTACCAAGAGTGCTGTAGCAGTAACTGCCCTTAAGCATTCAGGCCATCCTGCAACAACTGGATCTCATTGTTTAGAAAAGTGGGCCATTGGTCATGAAAGTGGACCCAATTTCTGAGTCAGTACATGAGGGCTTCCCCTATTCCTCTGCTACAGAGTGGATGGCTTCTCTAAATTCAGGATTCCTAGTGCCAGAGCACTTTAATCATTTGCAAAGCTTGCTGCTACTCTCCTGTCCAATGAAGTGGGTCTGTGTCAGTTCCCTTTAAAGCCTCATAAAGTTTTGGCTAACAATCCAAATCCCGGCATCCAAATCCTATTTAAAAAAAAAAAAAAAAACTGCTATTCTGAGAAATGTCCTTAGCTGCTTCTTTGTCAGTGGTGGTCATAAAGATAATATAACTTTATTCTACTTAAGTGAACAAGAATGCTTCCCGGAATTAGAATATATTATATAAGGTTTGCCTCTCATTTAGAAATCTGAGTTCTCCTTGGGAAAACTCTATATACCCACTTTTCTAAAAAGTTTAAGACTTGGGTGATATCTTCTTCTGAGTCCTCCTTGGAGGGACTGCAAATGAGAATGTCATCTACGTATTGCAGAATGGCTCCAGTCTTTAATTGGAGCTCAATGAGTTCGTTTTAAAAAGCATTACCAAACAAATGAGGATTATCTCTGAAGCTTTGAGGAAGGACTGTCCAATCGTATTGCTGAGTTATATTTGAGGATGTATCAGTCCATTCAAAGGGAAACAAGTATTGGGATTCTGGGTTTAACAGCATGCAAAAGAAAGCATCTGTTAGGCCTGGAACTGTGTACCATGAAGTGCCTCCAGGTATTTATGTTAATATAGTGTGCTTGGCACAACAGGATAAAATGGAATAACTGCTTCATTAATAGCCCTAAGGTCCTGAACCATCCTATACTCCCCATTTGAATTTGAAACAGGCAGTATGGAGGTATTACAGGGAGATTGGCATGGAACCAGAACTCCACATTTGATAAATTTATCAGTGTTGAAGTTCCTGTCTAACTTCAGGTTTTATGCTGATGCTGATGAGGAAATGTAGTTTATCCTTTAAGAGGACTCTGACAGGCACAGCATATTTCTCCAGTCCAGGTATTCCCTGATCCCAGACTTGAGAGTCTACTCTATCTTTTATTTAAGTAGGAAGATCAACCAGGCTGAGGTCTGCCTCAGTGTTCATTAACATCACAACAGATTACTTAAATTTAAGACCAGCTAACTTGAAGGAAGCACCTAAGGGTGACAGCAAATCTCTTCCAAGCAAAGGAGTTACACACTCAGAGCAAAAACTGATGATAGATATGAATATCCACATTTGACACATTAAAGGCAAAGTAAATCTCTCAGAGTGAAGTTTACCATCAATTCCTGTGATTATACAACGTCTTGAAGATGGGTCATGCATGGAAAGTAATCACAAAGTAGATGGCTCCAGTGTTAGGAAATATACTCTCTTACCTGCAGTATCAATAATCACCTGAGGATCATGACAGGAGTTTTTATTTCCTTGGGAGCTGCCTGAATCCTCAGTCCCCATCAGCCTTTAGACAAGGCCATGAGCAAAGTGCCATGGGCAAACAGAGAGTTAGGATCCCTACTCCAGTGGCCACTTTTCTTGCAATGGGGACATAGACGTGGGAGATCTCTCACTGGGCTGACCCTGAGGTTGTCAAGTCTAGGTTACAGCCATTTTCATCCTATGAACTTGCACCTGGACTACTTCACATGTCAGAATACCTGTTCCTTTTCACTCTATCCTCATTATAAAACATTTAGAATTCTACTTCTACCATTCAACTTAAGGGATCTTGGATGCCTTAGCCAGTTTTTGAAGTTCTAATATCTGGTGCTGACTGATTAATAAAATGAGTACCAAGTAGGACCTGTTCTTCAGGAATGTCAAGGTCTATATTAGTATATTTTAATACTTCTACCAGCCATCCCTGGTACAAGGCTGGAATTTCTCCCTTCCCATGTGTTACCTCTGATCCAATCATAAGTTAGAAGTTGGAAAACAAATTTCCTCAACCCCACCTGTAGGCATGAGACTATATGATCTCATTGCTATAAATCCTCATGTCCCTTCTGATAATTCCAATCAGGTGCAGCTGAACTATGGTCCTTTTACTTTCTATTTTTTGAACTCTTTGTTTACTGGAGCATTAAGCTTTTGACTATAATGCAAATCAAAATTAAGTTATCTAAAGGAAACGATAAAATATTAAGATAAAAATTTCAATTAGTTAAAATTAAATGAAATGAAAATTGAATTTCTTCACTGGCACCAGCCACATTTCAAGTGTTCAACAATTGCTGGTGTCCAGTGGCTGCCGTTTTAGAGGGCACAGATAGGGCAGTTTTGTGAATATAGAAATGCCATCAGACAGCACTGAGCACCAGAGGACTTGGGAGATGGAAAAGTTTGAGGTGCTAACTTACAGCATGGGGAGCCAAGATGCTGCACAAGCAAGAAACAAAAGTGTAAGTGTTTTACTTACAAAGTTTCCCAATATCTTGCAGCAGCACTAATCAGGGAGAGGTAACTATAATGGGAGGAAGGTGGAGATGAGAGAGTTCTCAAGGCATCCCAGCCCTCATCTCTTGCTCCCTGCGGTCAACAGACAATGTCTATGGCTGACAATTAAAACAAGAGAGCAGGAACACAGGATGAAGAAACCACAGTATCTTGGGGACAGGCTTAGTGGAGGGGGTTGCAGCTGGAGGACAGTGCTTTCCCTTCATTCCCAGGCCCAAAGCTCTCCTGGACCCCCAGCTGGTTCATTTTGGCAAATGTTGGTCCATCCATCAAGACTCAGTCCGAGTTTCTTAACGACACAGTCTTCCTCATTCCCCTTTGTTCTGGAGCTCTGAACATGTCCCCAAGTGCACAAGGCTGCATGTTATGATGATCACATTGAAGCAGAGCACACAGCATGCATTCTCAAGGTCATTGTCCTCATGAGGACCCTGTGTTTGGCTTAATGCTCTGAATTAAGTTATTATTAATCATTTATGAGCAAGGGGCCCATATTTTCATTTCTAGCTGGACACAGCAAATTGTGTTGCTGTCCTGTTTCTAAGTCTGGCTCCCTAACTGGACTGCCAGGTCTTCGAGAACAGGGACAGAAAGTTTGTGAGATTCGCATCCTCATGAATCAGTCTAGGGCTCTTGGGAAATGACAATTTGCCTAACTGATATTTAGACATATCTCACTTGTCAGGGTTATAATTTTATGCTTTACGATCCAAGAACATAAGCCATGTCTCCAAAAAGCTATGATTTGTAGGAGTCACTTTAACAGCGCTCATAAAACATCTCAGACTCTTTCTCTGATGCTTGAAATGCCATAATTACTGTTTTAGTCCTTTCTTCTCAAGGCATTTCCTTTTCTTGCATTGCCAATGCCTCTGGGAGAGCTAGTTTTTAAGCTTCACTGGAATCTTAACGAATATGATTTTTTCAGATCCCTTCGGCTCAGATAGAATCAACCCCATACCAAAGCAGGCAAATCGTTTTAAGTTCACACTTCAAACTCCTCACACACGGGGACTGTGCTGGAAAGACGCATGCCCAAACACCTCTAACAGCTCATTGAGCCTCAGACATTGCAAATCAGTGAGGTGGATATTTTCATTGTCAGATACGAAAATGAATACTCAAGCTTTTCTGAAAAAATATGTTATCTGTAACATATATAATATCACCTCTATTATATGCCTGAGACATTTTTTTCACCTTTTGCATTAATCAGACATAAAAATCTTTGGAAAGGGACTTTGATATAGCAGTTAAGTTTTTCTTGGGATACCCACATCCCATATCAGCATGCCTGAGTTCAAGTCCTGGCTCTACTTCTGATTCCAGCTTTCTGGGAGACAGCACATCATGGCTTAAGTACTTGGGTCCCTGCCACCCACGTGAGACAGTGCACCGAGTTCTTGGCTCCTTGCTAGGGCCTGACCCAGCCCCAGCTGTTGCAGGCATTTAGGGAATGAAATAGCACATGGAAGATCTCTGTCTCTCTGTCTCTGCCTTTCAAATAAAAATAAATAAATAAATAAATAAGGAATTCCTTTGTAACAAAGAATTATCCTATATTTCATATAATTTCTGATTATTGCCATACATTCATACATATGAATAGTATGTAAGGTTTAGCTTCCTGAGTCTGGAAATAGTATCTTTCACATGGTCTTATGATAGATTGTTCCAGGAATGTCACTGTTACGAATTTAAAGATGTCCTATAAATTTGCTTTGGTTAGAAAGCTACAAAGAACTGGTTACTGTCTCTAGAAATCACATTAGTACTGCAGCTCTGCTCCTGCCTTATATCAGTCTTCATTAGCAGTTCTAATATTCCCTGTGAATATGGATATGACTAGTTCTATAATCTATCTGTATGGTTAGCTAGGTGTCACTTCATATGCCAAATATTTTTGGAATTATCAGTAATATTTAGTTGAATATTAACTTAGTTGCCTAAATTCAAAATGTATTTATTAAAAGTGGGGGAGTCTATTTATTTGTTTTTCTAGAGTGGTCAAGACTGGGCATTTATATTTTAAATTCATATTATTTTATTATAGTTATGTTTATTTCTCCCTTATATTTCATGTAGCCCATTAATAGGAAATGGGGTGCTTACATTGTGCCAAACATATACCAAGAACTCTATGTGTAACTCACTTGTTCTTCACTGTAACACCTTGAGATGGTTGCTATTATTACCCATTTCAGAGATGAAGAAACAAAAGCCCAGATAGGTTAAGTCCATTGCCCAAGGCCCCAAGGCTGGCAAATATCAGAGCCTGATTCAAAACTGGGCTACCTGGGCTCAGGTCTCATGCAATCACCCAAAAGACTGTGCCACATTAACATGGTTGTCAGTGTGAGAGTAAATTTGTGTGTATGCAGTTTATGTTATTTACAAATCACTCTTTAAAACAATAAAGAGAGCATTCCAACATATATTTTATCATGCAAATGAAAACATTGAGTCTGATAAGGGTGAGACTCATTGGTATCGCTGAGAATTGAGGCTAACAGGAGTGAAGGAGCAAGTAATGAGGAGAACATAAAGGACAGCTGAGGATAGACTGAGCCCATCTCATATGTCAAGCTGAGTGTGAAGGCGAGGTGATTAGAAGGATATCAGCCTCCTTGAACAAAGAGCGTTCTGAACTTTCGCAACATCCTATTATTTTTTCATGTAGAAATTTTGTTAGAGGAAGCAAGATTCTCAAACACAAGGTTCTTCTTTTTTTAACTCCAAACCTCTGATATAATGCATGACATATTAAAGCCAAGCAATGTTGATTGAATTGTTTTCCAAAAGTAGTGGAAATAAAAATGTTTAGTTTTCTTCTTCTTTCTCTATGCCCTGTGCCTCAGATACCCATTGGATTAGGAAAATCAGCAGTTCCATTGTGGTACTGTTGGAGTCTTCCTTTTAAGCAAGGATCCCCTATTAGTCTCACTCAGCAGATGAACTTAGCAGCTTAATATACCTCCATTCCTAAAAATTCCAAAGTTCAAAATAGACATTCTTTGTTTTCAGCAAGTGAGCAATATTAGCCCATATTATTTCTTAACAGATGCCTAGTGGCTATTAAATCCCAGGGAACTTACAATCCTATTGGTTAAGAATATTGTTTTGCCCTATATGAACCAAGCCTTATTTTTTAATGGTGGGAAGACCACCCTCTAGTCAGGATGCCACATCTGGACTGTTTTTGCCTCTCTCTGTCTTGCCTTGGTCTTGGGGACAGGACTGAGCTGAGGTTCAGTAGACAAGGCCATGGCCAACCAAGAATGTGAATTCCAACTCAGGTTGCACTAGTTAATGAGGCAGGCCCTTGGCAGGTAGGGGTTCTCACCTCTCACTCATAAAGACAAACCTGAAATACCCTTCTGATCACATGTGCTGAGCAGTCTCTCCCCAGCTCCTGTGTCTCCTTTTCTGATCATGCCATTATAAATTGGTTCCCCAGGCAAACATCCAGTGAGCTTGGGTTTAAACCTGGCCTAGGAGGAGGATCAGCTACCTTGCATATTCCAGACTGTGAGCGCCATCAGCAGGTGCTCTGGGAACCTGTAAAGATGAGTCATGGTGGCCAGCACCGTGGCTCACTAGGCTAATCCTCCGCCTAGCGGTGCCGGCACACCGGGTTCTAGTCCCGGTTGGGGCGCCGGATTCTGTCCCAGTTGCCCCTCTTCCAGGCCAGCTCTCTGCTGTGGCCAGGGAGTGCAGTGGAGGATGGCCCAGGTGCTTGGGCCCTGCACCCCATGGGAGACCAGGAAAAGCACCTGGCTCCTGGCTCCTGCCATCAGATTAGCGTGGTGCGCTGGCCGCAGCGTGCCGGCCGCGGCGTGCCGGCCGCGGCGGCCATTGGAGGGTGAACCAACGGCAAAGGAAGACCTTTCTCTCTGTCTCTCTCTCTCTCTCACTGTCCACTCTGCCTGTCCAAAAAAAAAAAAATGAGTCATGGTGGAGGCAAGTTAAGAAGAGAATCACACAAAGTGGATGATCAAAGAATTGGCAACACAGGTAATGGGGTAGGTAGTAGAAATATTGTTAAATCTCCACGTCAATGATATTCTCAATGTAAATTATTTGTTGAATATTCAAGATGTCATCAGCATCTAGAGTTAAACAAAAAGTTAGAAGTGTTGAAGACTAAAGAGTCAACTAAAAAGTAAGAGTTTTCCAGAGCTCTTCTACTTCTACAGATCTAATAATTCACCATTTTGTCAAGTGAAGTACTTCAGTGGTTGTAATCTGCCTACACTGTAAATTGCTAGGAGCCAGGTTCAGCATATTGTTCACTGAAATGTCTAACAATGTTTAGCACATAGATACTCCATAAATATTGTTGGAAAAGTGAAGGAAAGATAGAAGAAGTGAATAAATAAATAATGTAAGTTGGAATATGTTAGTTTCCTAATGCTCTTGTAACAAGTTACCATGAACTTGGTAGTATAAAGCATTGTAGATTTATTATCTTATCTTATCTTTTGGGGGTCATTGTCCAAAAATGAGTTGTCAGGGCAGTTCTCCTTCCGAGGGCAATAGGATACAATTCACTTCTTTGTTTTCCCAGTTCCTACAGGCTGTCTGCATTCTTCGATGCATTGCCCTGTATCCTTCCGAATCCTGCTCCCCTTTCCATGTTCTCTCCCTCTCTTCCATTGACACATCACCTGTTCTGACTATGATATTCCTGCCATTTTCTAATAAAGACTGTGGTTATATCAGACCCACTGGGATAATTCAGAATAATCTCCTCCACCCTTGATTTAATCATATCTGCACTGTAGTCACAGGTTCTGGGGATAGAAGGTGGACATTGTTGGGAAGACCGATACCAAGCCTACCAACAGTCTACTGGATAAACTCTCCCCATCATCTAATGCTGTTATTTGTAATACATACCTGCTTGTACATTCCGTAAATTGGTGGATCTCATCACGTCCCAGAAAGAGAAGATAATGTCCTTCAATGCCACAGCTCAGTCAGTTATATCAACAGAGGCACAGCAGAGGAGCGCCAGATTTTTCCAGATTACTTACAACCCTCACAAATAAATCACCAAGCTTTATCACCTTAATCTTCTCATATTCCTCAAATATCTCTCCTTCCAATTCTGTCACCTCATTCCACCTTTGGGACTCATTTTCAGCAGAATTGAAACATCTTTCCAGGTAGTCTCCCCACCTCAAGTGACTCTCCCACCCCATTTACTATCATTGTGTATGACCTCCCTGACATGGAAATGTTATCACCGTGCTTCAGAAAACACCGGCCAAAACATCTGTCAAACAGAATTCTTGATCATAGATGTGAATTTAAAAAAATACCCTAGCAACTACTACATCAAGGGACTACTGGACTGGATTTCACCTTTGATTGGATTTCTGCTTCTTGTGCTAGTTTTCCAAGAAAACCTATTCCTCTGGTAGATTAATCATGCATGTTACCCGAGGGATTCTTGCAGTAATAGATCTCTAAGACTCAGAAGGTAAATCTCAGGTGCCCTAGTGCTCCTCCTCAGCCTGGGCTCACCTGATCACTTCCTCCAAGTGAAAAATGTCATCGGAGCAAACAAGCTCATGGGTGCAACTGCTTCTTTCATTCTTTGGTGTGTTACAGACTCTGATGTAAGAAGCAGCCTGGGGGCTAGCTCCCCGAGATGCATTCGCCCAACTGGAGCTGAGATCTAGAACAATAATTAGCAAGATTTTTATATCAAACCAAGAAAAAATAACTAAAAGTACTTGTGAGCGTCACCATAGAAATGATTGTTTATTCTCCTTTCCATTTCCAACTTTATAAAACACCTTAGTACCTTGTTTATCTGACAATAAAGGGGATGTAAAAGCCTGGAAAGTAATGTTTCAAGGTAACTCAAGATTTATATCTTCGAGAACTATAATGTACTCTTAAAATTCAACCATATATAAAGGTATGCATATATGCCCCCTGTAATAAAAGAACAAAGTGGAGTGCTTGTTTTGGTGCAACTGAGGAAGGACTGATTCATGCTGCATCATGGTATAAATTCACCACAGGCCAGGGTCAAGTTTACCCTTGCAGGCACAGAAACTCTATTTTGTTCTCTGTCTTGGAGTTGCCTTAACAAAGGGATGTTAACTTCTCCTAAACAACTCACAGAAAACAATGTATGTAAGTGAGATAAGAAACAAGAAACATCCTATATTGACATCAGTGAGACTGTTATTATTTGTGCCCACATCGGTGGTTAGGGTCAGAGTCAAAGGAAAGAGGAGAGACAGAGATGTCTCGGACAGAGAGAAGGAAAGAGCTGGGTTCCTTAATTTTTTCTGATGACTTTTCTGCTCCTATCACAATTCATGCAGTTCAGCAATATGATTCCTTTTTTCAGGAAATCTACATGAGTTGCTGTGCCATGCAAAACAATGCACTAAAAATGCTTTTACGCCCATGAGGTGGGGGCTGGTACTGTGGTTCAGTAGGCTGAGCCTCCACCTGCCAGCAACCCATATGGGCGCCAGTTCTGTCCTGGCTGCTCCTCTTCCAATCCATTCTCTGCTTATGTCCTGGGAAAGCAGTAGAAGATGGCCCAAGTACTTGGGTCCCTGCACCCACGTGGGAGACCTGGAAGAAGCTCCTGGTTCCTGGCTTCAGATCAGCCCAGCTCTAGCCATTACAACCATCCAGGGAGTGAACCAGCAGATGGAGGACCTTTCTCTCTGTCTCTCCCTCTCTCTGTCTGTAACTCTGCCTCTCAAATAAATAAATAAAATCTTTAAAAAAAATAACTATGAGGTCATTATGGATTGAGGTTTGATTTGGTGTTTTTCATTTTTGTTTTTTCAATTTGAGGACTTTTGTTTATTGTTCAAATTTTTGCTGTTTCTAGTTTTATTATAAAATGTTAAAAAAAAAAAAAAAAAGTACCTTGGGGCCAGCGCCATGGCTCACTTGGTTAATCCTCTGCCTGTGGTGTCGACATCCCATATCGGTGCCAGGTTCTTGTCCCGGTTGCTCCTCTTCCAGTCCAGCTCTCTGCTGTGGCCCAGGAAGGCAGTGGAGGATGGCCCAAGTGCTTGGGCCCTGCACCCACATGGGAGACCAGGAAGAAGCACCTGGCTCCTGGCTTCGGATCGGTGCAGCACCGGCCGTAGAGGCCATTTGGGGAGTGAACCAACGGAAGGAAGACTTTTCTTTCTCTCTCTCTCTCTCTCTCACTGTCTACCTGTCAAATAAAAAAAAAAATGTACCTTGGATAGTTTATGGTTTGCAAAATAGACGTGCATGTTCGTATTGTCCAAGAATCTTTTTTTAAATATTCAATAAGCACTTTTTGAAAAGGTGAATTTTTTGTGTTTTATGTAATTTTTACCTATTAATTGAATCTTTCAAATTATGTTACTGGCTTTTAACTAAATCCTTTTTTTATTTTGCCTACTAGACTTGTCCGAAGACTGAAGGAAGCATGTTAAATTCTATGACATATGGGTATTTATCAGTTTCTCCTTGTATTTCACATAGGAGCTGCTTCATATGTTTTGTGTTGTTGTTGTTGGTTTCTTTTTTTTTTTTTTTTTTTGGCCCTGAGAAGGGCCTTTGGGTGGGGGTCTGGGGCGCGGGGGCAGCTCAGCCGCCGAAGCCGTAGAGCGTGGGTCCCTGGTGCTTGAGCGCGTAAATCACGTCCGTCCATGGCCATGACCGTCTTGCGCTTGGCGTGCTCCGTGTAGGTGACGGCGTCGCGGATGACATTCTCCAGGAAGACCTTGAGCAAGCCGCGGGTCTCCTCGCATTCTCCAGGAAGACCTTGAGCAAGCCCCGAGATGCGCTTGACGCCGCCGCTCCGGGCCAGGCGGTGGATGGCGGGCTTGGTGATGCCCTGGATGTTGTCGCACAGCACCTTGCGGTGGCGCTTGGCGCCGCCCTTGCCCAGGCCCTTCCCGCCCTTGCCACGCCCAGACATTCTTGGGTTTCAGTCAGCCCATATGCTTTAAAAGTATATACTTGGGCGCTGGTATGGCGTAGTCAGTTAAGTTGCTGCCTGTGACACTGGCATCCCATATGGGCTCTGGGTCATGTCCTGGCTGATCCACTTGTGATCTAGCTCCCTGCTAATATGCCTGGAAAAGCAGCTGAAGATGGCTCAGGTGCTTGGATCCCTGAACCTACATGGGAGACCTGGAAGAAGCTCCTGGCTCCTGACTTGAGCCCAGCCCAACCCCGGCCATTGTGGCCATTTGGGGAGTGAACCAGCAGATGGAAGATCTTTCTCTCTCTGTAACTCTGCCTTTCAAATAATTAAATAAATTCTTTGTTAACAAATGTTTACACTTGGGTTCATAAAAGTTATTCACTATTGAATCTCCAATGCAGATTTTACCTTTTGTCTAAAATGACACTATGCATTAATGTTTTTGCCTTAAAATTAACCTTACCTGAAATTAATATACCCAATTCATTTTTTTCTTTTAGTTTGCATGGCTAATCTTTGACCATCTTTTTTTCTTAACACCTCTAAGTAAATTTGTTTTAGATATATTTCTTGTATGTATTACATAGTTAGATACTTTACAGAAACACACTTTGAGACTTGTATGTACTCTTCTTAAGTTTGTTATTACCTCTGTGTTTACTTTTCTGTCTTTTTGGTTTATGCTTTCTGCTCTTTTGGATTCTACTGAAGCCCCTGGTTCGAGGGTTGGAGTGGGCAACAAGGTCTTGGTCAGTTAGTAGTTCCCTGATATCTCAGGGAGCCCCTCTGCCTGGATTCCACGAGAGTACAGGAGCTCCCTCAGGAAGAAAGCTCTTTCCTGAGGAACTTAGACTCGCTAAGTGTGACATTAGAGCACTGTGGCTGCCTTGCTGGTCTCACAATGAAGCCAACACAACAGAATCAAAATAGTTGAGAAGCAGAAAAAAGACCGGGAGGCTGGAAGGACTGCACCCCCTTGTAAGCAGCACAGAAAACATTCAGGACTTACAGTCATTCAGCTCTCAAGTTCGTTGTGAGCAATGTTTACAGTGACATTTCACTTGCAAAGGCTCCTCCGTCCTTAGCATCAGCATCCTTGCTATGGAACAACCGAACCCTGTTTCCCTACTGGTCTGACTATTGCTCAAATCCCTGCATTTTAAGGAGAAAAAAATCAGCCCCATGGTAAAGCTCATTACTTATAAAACAGACCCCAAAACATCACCCCTGAACACAAGGACCAACTTCTGTTCCCATCAAAGGGCAAATGAGCAGCATCCCAGACTTGTGGAGTCAACAGCAGATGGCCCTGCGGCAGACCACGCAAGGCATCTCAGTGTGGAATTCACAGGACGTCCTGATGCTCATAGAAGTTTACAAAGAGGCCATCAGAGACACTGAAAGAGATGCTCATTATGAAGACTGAGTCCAAACAGAGATGATACAAGACTGGCAGCAAAGTGCAGTTAGGGACAAACTAACTTAAATTTACGTGTGGAATATAAGATCTATAAATTTTACTACCATTTTTTAAATTAAGAATATAGGAATAAAAATACTTTAGAGATAATTTTTTATCCTGGGAAGGAAATTTTGGGGAGAAATTGTGTAAGAGATTAATATATATTATTATAATGTATCACTATTGATAGCTTTTTGTAAGTAAACATAAAAATTTTTTTAAAGATTTATTTATTTGAAACTCAGAGTTACACAGAGAGAGAAGGAGAGGCAGAGAGAGAGAGAGAGGTCTTCCATCCGCTGGTTCTCTCCCTAATTGGCCACAACAGCCAGAGCTGCGCCGATCCAAAGCCAAGAGCCAGGAGCTTCTTCCAGGTCTCCCACACAGGTGCAGGGGCCCAAGGAGTTGGGCCATCTTCAACTGCTTTCACAGGCCATAGCAAAGAGCTGGATCAGAAGTGGAGCAGCCAGGACTCGGAACTGACAAGCATATGGGATGCCGGCACTGCAGGCAGCAGCTTTACCGGCTACCCCACAGTGCCAGCCCCAAACATAAAATTTTATATTAAGATGACACTATCGTATGATGAAGTCAAGCATTCGACACTTTGCATAGTTCCAATATTAATGCATTTCAATTAGAAGTCTCCCCAATATCATGATGCAAATTGCAGTTATCATGGTATATTAACTGACCAATTGCCAGAAGAACACACTTTGCTGCTAGCTCTTCAGTCCACAGAGTCCACATGAGTATCAGAGCCACACCATGACTGGTGATCAATCACAGTGCTTCTTCCATAGTCTACTGGTGATTGGTCACTGTGCATCTGTGATTCCACTCACACACTGAGCACAAAGAGTGAAGGACAAAAATAGACCATCAAAAGAGAGAATAAAAATGAAACTTAAAAGAGGGGGTTGGCTGGTAAAAATGGAAGTACAGCACAGAAACCCAAGATAGTAAGACTAGAAGTAACTTTCCAATCACACATTAATGAAGTGACAGAAGAAATAGTTTACCATGGGTATGTGGACACCACTGCTGTTCAAGAGACCAGATATGCAGCCAGAGGAGCCCACTAAAGGTGAACTTGGCCACAGAAGTGAATGAACTGAAAATATATGGAGTTCCAGGCTCCTGGCTGAAGCCTGGCCCAACCCTGGCCATTATGTCCATTTGAAGAGTGACCCAATGGATGCAGACCTCTCTCTGGGTGTCTCTGTGTATCTATCTCTTTCTGTAGCTCTGCCTTTCAAATAAATCTTTATTTAAAAGAAATAAAATGCTTTAATTCTCAATCTGCCTAACATTTACAGTGTACAGTTCTAGTGAATATCAGTTTTACCTTTTTTTCCCATTCCCTGGAACATTCACAACAGACAATAAAAGATTTTTGACATTTGGACAAAAATTTTTAAAGGTCACAGAACAACTGTAATTTTTCCTGTTGGTCATTAAGATGGCTTTGCATGGCTTCAGCTTGCATGGTCATTTTTCATGGTCCTGCATTTTGCTGCAAAATGAGGAATGCCTATACTTTAATAGTGGCATGAATTCCAGGGTCTGACCTTTTTCTGGTGGAGGCTCTGATACATATGCTCTTGATCAAAATTCCCAAGGTGACATCACCTCCTGTCTATCTTCCATTGCTGTGTGTCTTTCTGAGACAGAAAAAAAGAAAAGGAAAAACCCACATGCTCATAGTACCATTACCACTGGTCCAGGTGAAGATACATACTCTTACATGAATGCCTCCTTTGCAGAGATCATCTTTATTATTTCACCTTTGAATACAATGATTTCAGTGAACACCCATGATGATTATCTGCAATTCAGAGAAGGATTTCTTCAATTGTGGGTGCTCCCTTTATAAACATCTATATAATACCTATAGTGCAAGTACCATCCACTTTCTTTTTTTTTTCATTTTCTATTCTCTTTATATACAGAAGATCAGTTTAGCATACATTAAGTAAAGATTTCAACAGTTTGCTCCCACCCAGAAATATAAAGTGAAAAATAATAGATGATTTTTTAAATGATGATGAAATCAGATCAGACCTATTGTCATGTTTAATCCCAGTGAGAGTCAAGTTGGGAATCGATAATTTCTTCTTTTTTTTTTTTACAGAAGATCAGCTTAGCATACATTAAGTAAAGATTTCAACAGTTTGCACCCCCATAGAAACACAAAGTGAAATATACTGTTTGAGTACTTGTTATAGCATTAAGTCTCAATGTACAGCACATTAAGGACAGAGATCCTACATGAGGAGTAAGTGCACAGTGACTCCTGTTGTTGACTTTACAAATTGACACTCCTGTTTATGGCATCAGTAATCTCCCTATGCTCCAGTCATGAGTTTCCAAGGCCATGGAAGCCTTTTGAGTTCTCCGACTCTTATCTTGTTTAGACAAGGTCATAGTCAAAGTGGAGGTTCTCTCCTCCCTTCAGAGAAAGGTACCTCCTTCTTTGAAGACCTGTTCTTTCCACTGGGATCTCACTCACAGAGATCTTTCATTTATGTGTGTGTGTGTGTGTTTTTGTTTGTTTGTTTTTTTTTTTTTTTTTTTTTTTTTTTTTTTTGCCAGAGTGTCTTGGCTTTCCATGCTTGAAATACTCTCATGGGCTTTTCAGCCAGATCCAAATGCCTTTAGGGCTGATTCTGAGGCCAGAGTGCTATTTAGGACATCTGCCATTCTATGAGTCTGCTGTGTATCTCGCTTCCCATGTTGGATCACTCTCCCCTTTATTTATTCTATCGGTTAGTATTAGTAGGTACTAGACTTGTTTATGTGCTCCCTTTGACTCTTAGTCCTTTTATTATGATCAATTGTGAACTGAAATTGATCACTTGGACTAGTGAGATGGCATTGATACATGCCACCTTGTACCATCCACTTTCAAGCCAGTTTTTTTTTTTTTTTTTTTTTTGACAGGCAGAGTGGACAGTGAGAGAGAGAGACAGAAAGAAAGGTCTTCCTTTGCCGTTGGTTCACTCTCCAATGGCCGCCGCGGCCGGCGCGCTGCGGCCGGCGCATCGCGCTGATCCGATGGCAGGAGCCAGGAGCCAGGTGCTTTTCCTGGTCTCCCATGGGGTGCAGGGCCCAAGCACCTGGACCATCCTCCACTGCACTCCCTGGCCACAGCAGAGAGCTGGCCTGGAAGAGGGGCAACAGGGACAGAATCCGGCGCCCCGACCGGGACTAGAACCCGGTGTGCCGGCGCCGCAAGGCGGAGGATTAGCCTAGTGAGCCGTGGTGCCAGCTTCAAGCCAGTTTTCAGCCTCAAAATAAGGGATCCATGAGGATGACCCATGCCCGGCCCTGTCTCACTTAACTACTTGGGCTGTACTATCTGTCTGCTGAATAACCACCCACTCCATTCATTGCTGTTGTTCCCCACGTCATTTCTACTTCTTGGAATACCTTTCTGGAATCCATTCTCTGACTGCATAACCAAGAGACCTATCTTTCAAGTTTACCTTTATACTATTAGTCTGCCATGGTGCCTATCAATTGGCACAAGGCACTTCAAAACTTTGTAGAAAATGGAATTAAAGGATAATCTTATTTTGGTGCAAAAAAACTGACATCCATGCATACAAGGGGTTTTCAAAAAGTTCATGGAAAGTGCATGTTATTCAAAAACGTCTCATTTTTCATGAACTGTTTGAAGCATCCTCATACGTGCCCAGTAAATCCTGCTAGCAGCAACACTGAGAGGCAGTGCTAATGTCTCAAGTAATTGGGCTCCTGCCATTTATCTAAAAGTCCTGAATTGAGCTCCTAGCTTCTGGTTTTAACTCTGGCTATTACAGCCATTTGGGGAGTAGACCAGAAGATGGGAGCATATTCTCTCTCTCTAAGTAAATATATTTTTAAATAAGTAAATTATATTTTAAACAAATGAATGAATGAAACATGAATTCTCACCTCTAGCAATAGTTCCTCATCTCCAGCAACAAGCATCTCTGCTTACAACAAATGGACCAGGCGCTCTCCTCTCTAGCTTATATTTCCATATCTTTTTTCTGATCAACATTTGGTTATCTTTAAAAAACAAGAATTATCATTTCCCTTTTTTTAAAGAATGTCTCCCAATAACTTGAATAAAATTCAGAACTTCTTAGCTGATATTCTTTGTTTATTCCTTCCTTTATTCAGTAAGAACTTAGCAAAGAGCATGCCTGTTGTGAGCAAATACCAGAGAACTAGCCACCTGGAGCAGCTGACAGATTCAGGGACAATTACATCACAGTGCATGGAGTGCTGTGATACTGACATGGACTTTGCTTTGGCAGCAAAGGGAGGAGCCCCTAACCATTAGCCAGTGGGCAATAGGGAGGAAGAGTTTTTTTCTGAAAAGGCCATCAACTGGATTCAGTCTTTTTAAATTTACCTTTTGATTTTATCTTATTTTATTTTATTTTTAGAGGGAGACAGAGAGAGAGAGATCTTGTAACTGCTGGTTCAGTACCCAGATGACCACAATGGCCAGGGTTGAGCCAGGCTAAAGCCAGGAGCTTCTTCCAGGTCTCCTGCATGGGTAGCAGGGACCCAAACACTTGGGTCATCCTGTGCTGCTTTTACCAGGCGCATTAGCAGGTAGCTGGATCAGAAGTGGACATGAACTAATGCCTATATGGGATGCAGGTATCACAGGCAGCAGCCTCATCTGCTATGCCACAATGCTGGCCCCTATCTTTTTTCTTTTTAATTACAAGGTACAATGTGATATTTGTATACAAAATACGTAAGCATATAATTATCAAATTAGAGTCATTAGTAAGTCCTTGCCTCAAACATCTATCATTTTTTGTGGTGAAAACATTAAAAATCACCTTCTGGCTAATTTGATGTACAATACCTCATTGTTCACTGAAGTCACTCTTCAATGCATTACAACACCAGAATGTGTTCCGCCTAGCTGTAGCATTGCAAGTACTGACTCACCTCTCCCCAGCCCCAGCCCCCACCCTTCCCCACCCTCAGTAACCACTGTTCTCCTTTCAACTTCTGTGAGATCCATCTTTTCACAGGCCTTATTTGAGTGAGATCACACAGCATGTGTCTTCTGTGTCTGGCTTCTTTCAATTAACACAATGTCCTCTGCCTTCATTCATGTTGTCACAAATGATGAGATTTTTATCTTTCCTATGGCTGAACAGTATTCCATTATGTACATATTCTCATCTTTTTTAGCCATCCCCTGCTGATGGACACTTAGGATTACTCCACATCTTGGCTATTCTGAGTAGTGCCGCAGCAAACATGGGAGTGCAGACATCTCTCTGAAAGACTGACGTCATTCCCTTTGGATACACACCCAGGAGTGGGATTGCTGAGTCCTAGCGCTCTGTTTTCAATGTTTGAAAACAATTTTATGCCAACAATTTTGACAACTTATGTGAAATGCACATATTTTTCCAAACAACAATTCAGAAAACAGACATAGAAAGAAATCAATGTTTGAATAGCCTCATGTGTATTTAAGAAAATAAATTCAAGGCTGACACTGTGGCATACTGGGTAAAGCTGGCATCCCTTATGGGTGCTGGTTTGTATCCCAGCTGCTCCACTTCTGATCCAGTTCACTGCTAATGGCTTGGGGAAATCAGTGGAAGATGACCCAAGTCCTTGGCCCAGGCCACCCACCCGGGTGACCTATCCAACCCATGTGGTTCCCAACAGGTGTCCTAGTGTAACTCAGCTCCTTCAGCTGTAATCAACATCGGTGATGTCTGCAGATGTCTCAGTGGCCTAGCCTGCTGGGCCTGTGGGATTGCACTGCCTTTGTAATGCACCTCCCTTGCCCAGGGCAGGTTCCCTGGAAGCTCTCTGAGCCATGCACCTGGCTGTGGCTGTGCAGCTCCTGTCAGTTTCTGCAAGTTGTGGGAGTATGGGGTCACCTCTGTGGGCCCAGGTAGCTATGGTGCAGAGCACCTGGTAGTCTTGTCCAAGGGCTGCACAGTTAAGTTTATAGGGCCTTTGAGAATCTACCTGTTCAGGGAGGTCTGCCCAGCTACTTCCCAGGGCTGAGAGGAGGTGGTGGATGAAGCCCAGCGTGTCCTTAGAGCTGTTCAACACCTTCTCGGAGCCACAGGAGGACAGGCAGGGCCTCCCAGCTGCTTCCCAGGAGTCTTGGCTGGCTGAGACATTTAGGAAAGTCTGCCCTGTCATTTCCCAGGGTCATGGGTGGGCAGGGCCACTCAGCTGCTTCTCTGGGCCTCTGTGGGATGAGCCACTCAGGGCTGTTTGCTTCCTGGGGCAAGGATGCATGGATGGGTCCAGGCTGCAGCTTCCAGAGCAACAAGAGGGTAAGTGAAGCCATCTACCTTTTTTCTGTGTTCTCTGCAGGTGTAGCCACTCAGGCTGTGCCAGGCAGGATCTTCCCAGGCCATGAGAGGAGAGACAGGGCCTCCTGGCTGACCCAGGGCTGAGTCTGCAGGGCTGTTGGGAGCAGCTGCTATCAGGATCTAGAGTGCTTGGGGCCTCATGATGTCTCCACACAACAAGAGCCTGGGTAAGGAGGGCACAACATGGGCTGGTTTCTTTCTTGAGGGCAATGCAGCAATGTGGTCACCTGAAAGCTCCCAAGACCAAGTTCAGGGATTGAGAGGGCATGAAGTTCTCCAGCAGGATATACCCTGGGTGTCTGCCAAGAGCCTTCTCCTGCTTACTCTGTCCCCACCAAGGTAAGTCCTCTTGGCTCAAGGTTTATCTCGAGTGACAGGGAGTCACACGCTGCTTGCTTAGTTCCTTTCTGGATAAGACCTGCTTGAACCTCTGCACTCTGCAGTGTTCAGTAGTACTCTGCTCACTTTCTTGTCCCACTCTCCAGCAGGTGCCATCTAAGTTTGGGGAAGAAGTACTGCAGGCCTTCCTCCGGCCACCTGGCTAACATGGTCTTAAGAGGCTCAGTCCATGGGTACTGGCTTGGGGGTAGGGGCTGTGGGGCTCTAGCCAGCCCTGGATGTCACCATGGTGGGTCTGAGACTGGGCCTGGTCCTAAGGCCTTGGCTTAATTCCTTCTCCCTCCCTCAAGAAGGAGGAATCTCTCTCTACCCTGTGCTGCTAGGAATTGGGAGAGAGGTGACAAGGCAACTCTTTTCTTGCTGCCTTCTTCAATGAATATTTCCTTAATATACTAAAATGACACACTCCTCTGATTATGTAAAGGTAGGTGATACAAGCAGTGTCTCTGCAGGGGAGATGATGGCTGAAGCACCTTACGCATCTTGCTCCCCATCCTGTATGAAGTCTAAGGATAAGTAAGAATTCACCCAACAAAGGAATGTGGAGCAGAAAGCTGGCAGGCAAGGCTTTTGAAAACTATGTTAATAATACACATTCTTCTCACCAGTGCATGCAACTTTCTCTAGGATAAACCATATGCTAGGCCATAAAGTCTCAGCAAATTCAAAAACTCTAGGTCCTACGATGCATCTTTTCTGACCACAATGGAATGAAGCTGGAAATCAACAACTCAAGTCCCTAGATCATATTCAAACACATGGAGACTGAACAGCATGCTCCTGAATGAACAGTGGATCATAGAAGAAATCAAAAAACAAATCAAAAAATTTCTGGAAACAAATGAAGATGACAACATATCATATCTATCAAAATGTACAGGGTACAGCAAAAGCAGTGTTAAGAGGTAAGTTTATAGCAATCGGTGCCTACATGAAGAAATTGGAAGAGTACCAAACAACTGAGCTATCAATGCATTTCTAGGACCTAGAAAAACAACAATAAACTCAAAATTAGTAGCAGGAAAGAAATAATTAAAAGTAGAGAATAAACAAAATTAAAACAAAAAATATAAAAGACCAGTGAAATGAAGAACTGGCTTTTGAAAAAAATAAATAAAATTGATACACCATTGGCCAAAATAACCAAAAGAAAAGAAGAAGAAGAAGAACAAAATCAATAAAATCAGAGATGAAAAAGGGAGTGTAACAATAGGCACCACAGAAATAAAAATAATCATAAACCACTACAAAGAGCTGTCTGCAAACAAATTGGGAAGAAATGGATAGATTCCTAGACACATACAATCTACCAAAATTGAGTCATGAAGACAAAGAAAACCAAAATAGACCAATATCCAAGACAGAAATTGAATCAGTAATAAAGACCTTCCCAAAAAAGAAAAGCCCAGGACCAGAAAGCTTTCCACTGCTGAATTCTACCAGACATTTAAAGAACGAATTCCAGTTCTTCTGAAGCTATTCAAAACAATGGAAAGGGAAGGAATCCTCCCAAACTCCTTCTGTGGATCCTGCTTCATCTTAATTCCTAAGCCAGAAAAAGATGCAACAGAAAAAGAGAACTATAGACCAATATCCCTTATGAACATAAATGTAAAAATCTTCAACAAAATATTAGCTAATTGAATCCAACAACACATAAGAAAAATCATTCACCTGGACCAAGTGGGCTTTATCCTGGTATGTAGGTATGGTTCAACATTCACGAATCAATCGATGTGATACATCATATTAACAAACTGAATAACAAAAACCATACGGTTATCTCAATAGTTGCAAAGTATTTGATAAAATATAACACCCTTTTACAATGAAAACCTTAAGCAAATTGGGTATAGAAGGAACATTACTGAACACAATCAAGGCAACTTATGACAAAAGACCAGCATCCTGTTGAATGGGGAAAAGCTAAAAACATTCCCCCTAAGATCTGAAACCAGACAAGGATGCTATATAGTCCTGGAAGTTTTAGCCAGAGCCATTGGGCAAGAAAAAGAAATCAAAGGCATACAAATTGGAAAGAAGGAAATCAAATTAACCCTATATGCAGATGACATGATCCTATTCATAAGAGTTTGGTAAGCTGACAGGATATAAAATCAACACAGGAAAATCTAGTCTTTATATACACAGACAATGTCATGGCTGAGAATGAACCTCTAAGATCAATTCCATTCACAATAGCTACAAAAAATTAAATACCTTGGAATAAATTTAATCAAAGATGTCAAAGATCTCGATGATGAAATTACAAACACTAAAGAAAGAAATAGAGGGGGACATTAAAAATGAAAAAATCTTTCATGTTCATAGATTGGAAGAATCAACATCATCAAAATGTCCATACCACCAAAAGCAACTTGCAGATTCAGTGTGATAACAATCAAAATATCAAGGACATTTTTTTCAGATACAGAAAAAATGATGCTGAAATTCATATAAAAATACAGGAGACCCCGAATAGCTAAAGCAATCTTATACAACAAAAGCAAAGCTGGAGGCATCACACTACCTGATTTCAAGACATACTACAGGGCAGTTGTAATCAAAACAGTCTGGTACTGGCACAGAAACACACTTGTAGACCAATGGAATAGAATAAAAACTCCAAAAATTAACGCATGCATCTAGAACCAACTTATCTTTGACAAAGGAGCTAAAACCAATTCCTGGAGCAAGGACAGTCTCTTCAACAAGTGGTGCTGGGAAAACTGGATCTCCACATATAGAAGTTTGAAACTAGACCCCTACCTTACATCTTACACAAAAATCCACTCAAAATGGATCAAATACCTAACTCTATGACCCGATACCATCAAATAACTAGAGAACATTGGGGAAACTCTGCAAGACATTAGCATAGGCAAAGACTTCTTGGAAAAGATCCCAGAAGCACAGGCAATCAAAGCCAAAGTTGACAAATGGGATTACATCAAGCTGAGAAAGTCCTTCACTGCAAAAGAAACACTCAGCAAATCAAAGAGACAACCAACAGAATGGAAGGAAGTTTTTGCAAACTACTCAACTGATAAAAGCTTAACATCAGAATCTATAAAGAGCTCAAGAAATTCAACAACAACAAAACAAACAATCCAGTTAAGAAATGGGCAAAGGACTTGAACAGCCATTTTTCAAGAGTGGAAATTCAAACAGCCAATAGACACTTGAGAAAATGTTCAGGATCACTAGCCATCGGGGAAATGCAAATCAAAACCATAAAGAGGTTTTACCTCACTCCAGTTAGAATGGCTCTCATACAGAAACCAACAAATGATAAATGCTGGCAAGGATGTGGGGGAAAAGGTAGCCTGGTCCACTGTTGGTGGGAATGTAAACTGGTGCAGCCTCTGTGGAAGACAGTATAGAGATATCTTAGAAATCTGAATAAAGACCTGCCAAATGATCCACTCCTAGTAATTTATCCAAACCAAAAGAAAACAGCAAATGAAATAGTTACTTGTACCCCCATTTTCATGGCAGCACAATTCACAATAGTGAAGATATAGAATCAACCCAGATGTCCATCAACTGTTGACTGGATACAGAAATTATGGTATAGATACACTATGGAGTACTATTCATTGGAAGAAAAAAATGAAATTCTGTCTTTTACAACAAAATGGATTCAACTGGAAAATGTTATAAAAAGTGAAATAAGCCAGTCCCCAGAAGACAGATATCATATGTTTTCCTTGACCCAAGGTAACTAATAGAGTACCTGAAATGTAATGTATTGGTGTGAAATAGACATTTTGAAATTCTATGATTGTGTACAGCTCTTGTCTCTTCCATCATGAAACAGTGGTGTTGTTGTTGTTGTTGTTCGTTTTGTCTTGTTTTTCTTTTCTTTTTTCTTTATCCTATTTGTTGAAATCTTTTACTTAGTGTACTGTTAACTATATGATCATTAAGTAAACTGAAAATAGATCTTTGTAAAAATTAAGAGTGGGATTGGGAGCAGGAGGAGGAGGATGGATTGAAGCATGGGTGGGAGGGAGGATGGAGGGAGGAATGTCACTATATTCCTAAGTCTGTATTTATGAAATACATGAAACTTTTAAATAAAATTTTTAAAAAGAAAATAAAACTACACATAATATATATCAGGAAGTGAGGTCATGCAGTGTGGGGAGATGTTCTTCACTCCTTCTTAAAGCCACATACTTCAAGATGCACCATACTTTCTTCGACTAGTACCCTCTTGGTGGATCTTAATAATATTTCTCTTTTTAAAAAATGTATTTTATTTAATTATTTGAAAGGCAGAGTTATAGAGAAAGAGAGAGACACAGAGACACAGAGAGACCTTCCATCTGTTGATTCACTCCGCAAATGGCCACAACGGCTGGGACTGGGCCAGACTGAATCCAGGAGTCTGGAACTTCATCCAAGTCTCCCCCATAGGTGTAGGGGCCCAAGCACTTAGCCATCTTCCACTGCTTTCCCAGGCACATTAGCTGAGAGCTGGATCAGAAGTGGAGCAGCCAGGACACAAACAGTAAAAGGCACCCATATGGGATGCTGATACCACAAGCAGCAGTTTAACCTGCTTTACCACAAACCCTGCCCTTGGTATTTTTAATTCCATGACATGTCATCATAAATAATACTGTTAAAGAATGACATTGTGGGGGCCCGTACTGTGGCACAGTAGGTTAATCCTCCACTTGCTGCGCTGTCATCCCATATGAGCACCAGTTCTAGTCCTGGTTGCTCTTCCACTGATCCAGCTCTCTGCCATGGCCTGGGAAAGCAGTAGAAGTTGGCCCAAGTGCTTGGGCCCCTGCACCCACATGGGAGACCCAGAAAAAGCTCCTGAGTCCTGGCTTCAGATACACCCAGCTTCCGTCATTGCAGCCATTTGGGGAGTGAACCAGCAGATGGAAAACCTCTCTCTCTGTCTCTCCCTCTTACTGTCTATAACCCTACCTCTCAAATAAATAAAAATCTTAAAAAAAGAATGACATTGTACATATGTGTTGCATTTTTGTATTTCTACCAGCTGGAACTTTGGGATAAACTCCTAGAAGTATAGTTGCTTAGTCAAAAGGTAAATGCAGAGACAGGTGTTGTGCTGCTCAGGACACCAGCATTTCACCTGGGATTTTCGAGTCCCAGTTCTGTTGCCTGATCCCAGAGGCCTGTTAATGCAGACCCATGGTGGGAGCAGAGATGAGTTAAAGTATTTGGGCATCCACATGGGAGACCCAGATGGGGTTCCTGGTTTCTGGGTTTGGTCTGGTTCAGCCCCAGTTGTTGTGGGCATTTGAAGAATGAACCTGCAAGTGAAAGTTCTCTCTCTCTGTCTCTCTTTTGTAAAAGGTAAATAGAGATGTAATTATGCTAAATCACCTGCTGCAGGAGCGGTCTCATTGGGCATTCTCATCAGCAATGTCAGAGACTGGAAGATAACCTATGGAAAGATTTGGAAAGAAAAGGTAATGTAAAAATTCTGGTCCTCTGGGCTGGCGCCGCGGCTCACTAGGCTAATCCTCCACCTAGCGGCACTGGCACACCGGGTTCTAGTCCCAGTTGGGGTGCCGGATTCTGTCCCGGTTGCCCCTCTTCCAGGCCAGCCCTCTGCTGTGGCCAGGGAGTGCAGTGGAGGATGGCCCAGGTGCTTGGGCCCTGCACCCCATGGGAGACCAGGAAAAGCACCTGGCTCCTGGCTCCTGCCATCGGATCAGCGCGGTGCGCCGGCCGCAGCGCGCCGGCCACGGCGGCCATTGGAGGGTGAACCAACAGCAAAGGAAGACCTTTCTCTCTCTCTCTCTCACTGTCCACTCTGCCTGTCAAAAAAAAAATAATAATAATAATAATAAATAAAAAAAATTCTGGTCCTCTGGCAGTGTCTGTTATAGAACACCCCCCAAAACTGGGTAGAAGTGTTGCAATAGAACCACCACAAATGGGTCTGCTTGCCAGATGCATAACCAGCCAATCACTGACCCCAGGGTGGTGGGATGAAGTAGATACTTATTGTGAATTGCAGAGCAAGGAACCAGGCGGCTACCACTCAATTCCCGAGCTTCCCAAAGGGTTAGGGACAAAGGGTCTTATCAGGTGAAGCTGGGGCTGGGAGATGCACGTTCAGCTCACGTCCAAGTTCTGGTTGGCCTGCAGTGCTTATGGCCCTCCTCTGGTCAGCAATATCGTGTTCTTCAGGGAACTTTGAGGATGGCAGAATGGGCTCCATCGAGTCTAGGGGCTAGATGCAGGCAATAGTTCCTTTTTGCTCAAGACCTGGGGTTTTCTTAGAAAAGAAACCCCTCAAGATGTCACATCACGATGTCATCCATAGGGGAAATAAATGACTCATAAGTCTGGCGATCAGGGACCTTGTAGAGCCAGTTTCACGGCTTCTTCAACTCAGTGAGTTTATTTTAGTGAAAGTAGGGCAAGAGAAACTGGAAGCTAAGGGAGGGAGGGTGGCACCATGGGACACCAGGACCTGATGTAGTGTCTGCATTTGAGGCACGGTGAGGGGGTGCAGTTTCACAGCCCTGAGAGAGAACAGAGTTAAACAGTGTAAGACACAGGAGGAGCCAGGGAGGCAAAGGCAGAAGCACAAACCAGAACATTTATCTGAATGGATAACCAAGTGAACTGAAACAAATGAGGCTCTTCACTAACCTTTATCATGAAACAGAACAGAAGAAACACGAAACCTCTGCTGACAACTGTGAGGAAGTGAGAGCCTGTTGAGCAAGCGGTGGAGGAAGGAAGTGGACACAGCCTCTCCGGTCATCACCAATTGCTGCAAGCTTCCTCTGTTCCCCAACTCTGCTTGTCCATCCAAGTAAATCTCACACCACAGACCTGTTTGCCCTCAAAATCCTTTTCAAAATCCTTACCCTCAAACAGGGAGTCCTATCGTACGTATTCATCTACTCCCTGGGCCAAGAGTTCTAATTTTCCCTCACAGGGAAGCAGCATAGCAAGCAAAGTAATCACTTTGAAGCTTAACAATTGCAACCAGATGACTCAACTCCTACACCTGATCTCACCTGCCAGAACCCTCGTATGCTTTATGGGTTTTTCTGTTTGGTTGGTTGTTGTTGTTGTTGTTGTTGTTTGAGGGTTACCATCAAGGGAGGCAGACTGTGTTGTTCTATTTATTTTTCTGTGTTTTACTTAAATAAATGTGTTATAAATATGCAAAATATAGGCTGGGACTTCAAAATGTTAATGAAAAAATCAAATAAAAAGAGAATGAGGGGCCAGAGCTGTGGCATAGTGGTTAAAGCCATTGCCTGCAGTGCTGGAATCCCCTCTGGGTGCCCGTTTCACTCTTGGCTGCTCCACTTCTGACCCAGATCTCTGCTATGGCCTGAGAAAGCAGTGGAAGACGGCCCAATTCCTTTGGCCCCTGCACCCACTGTGGGCTCCTGGCTTCAGATCAGCCCAGCTCCAGCCATTGCAGCCATTTGGGGAGTGAATCAGCGGATGGAAGACCTCTCTCTCTGCTTCTGCCTCTCTGTAACTCTGCCTTTCAAATAAATAAATAAATCTAAAGCAAAAAATAAGAGAATGAGCATTTTTCTATGAACTTTTAAAAATATTACATATTTATTTTCACTTTATTTGAAAGGCAGCGATAGAGAGCAAGAAATCTTCTGTCTGCTATTTCTATCCCCAAATATCTGCAACAGCCAGGGGTGGGTCAGGCTGAAGCCAGGAACCCAGAACTCAATCTGAGTTTCCTATGCTTGTGGCAGGTCCCAAGTGAGACAATTTGTATCAATCCCAGTTACACCTACCAGGAAGTAGGCTGAAAAACAAGATACAGGCAAAAGAACTGTTTCAAACCAGCTAGATCCAACATGGCACCTAACACAACCTCCAGGAAGACCCAAACCCTCACTGTACCCTCATTATAATGCATTAGCATAGCAAAAGTCACTTCTCTTTATATCATAACCGTTTGCAGTTGTCATGACAACCACACAAGGAGAAAAGAGGTAGATTCCAAATTCTAGAAGTTGCCACTCTCCTTCCAGATGTGAAATGAATATTCCTCCTATTGTAGGGATATGTTCCCCAGCTGTTGTATCCTAGGTTCTCACCCCCACGTGAAATAAGAATTCAAAGCAGAGACATAAGTAAAGTGCAAGAATGGGAGGAGAGAGTGAGTACACATTCAGACATGGTGTGAACAGATGCTGCCCATGGGTAGAATCTACCTGGGAGGAGAGGGTGAGGGTGAGAGAGAGAGAGAAAGACAGAATCTGCGACGCCTGTCCAGTTACTAGTCACCCTTATTAGGTAGAGGTGGTGCCACAATTGAATATATAAACAGGGTGGAGCTGGGGTGGGGTTTGGCCTACATGATGTCCTCCAAGAAAATGTTCATGGCATCTCCACGTGCAGCACAGTTCACACATATTCATCATATCATCTCCTGCGTGGTCAGGAAGACTCAAGTGCATCACAGGAAAGTAGGTGTGCTGAACTGGGATGCAAAGTTTAGGGTGCAGGACTAGAGACACCCCAGAGCTGGTGTGAGAATGTGCTCTCAGGGGGCCAGCACTGTGGCAGAGTGAGTTAAAGCCACAGCCTGCAGCGCCAGCATCCCACATGGGCACCAGTTCAAGTCCCAGCTGCTCCACTTCCAATCCAGCTCCCTGCTAATGCACCTGGGAAAGCAGCGGAGGATGGCCCAAGTCCTTGGGCCCCTGCCCCACGTGGGGGACCCAGAGGAAGCTCCTGGCTCCTGGCTTTGGATCAGTTCAGTTCCAGCCATAGTCATTTGGGGAGTGAACCAGCAGATGAAAGACCAACCTCTCTCCTCCCTCTCTCTCTCTCTCTCTCTCCCTCCCTCCCTCCACTTCTCTCTCCACTTCTATATCTCTCCACTTCTCTCTGTAACTCTGTCTTTCAAACAAATAAAATAAATCTTAAAAGAATGTACTCTCGGCTTGCCTCTTCATTGCTCTCAGTTCCTTCTCAGGCCCCCTGCACATTCTTGACAAACAAAGCAGCTCCTTATAAAACATCTTCACAACGATGTATCAGCAGCTAGTTGTAATGCAGCAGAGGGCTTCTTCCTAGGACCCGGGAGCCCACCCTTCTGTCAGTGGAAGTCTGTGCCTTCATAATTCTTGCCGTGGTTTTGCCATATTATCTCCCCTCCTTGCTCCCTTCTTAGTAAGGGTGACAACACATTCCACTCCAGGTGTTTCTACTCCTTTCAGTGGTAGTTTCAAATAATTAGTGGTGGTTATATATGTATCTCATTTTTTATTCCAAGTTCAAGAATTCAAAGCAGAGGCAGAGGCCCAGTAGGTTAATTCTCCACCTGCGGCGCCGGTATCCCATATGGGCGCCGATTCTAGTCCCGGCTGCCCCTCTTCCAATCCAGCTCTCTGCTGTGGCCTGGGAAAGCAGTGGAAGATGGCCCAAGTGCTTGGGCCCCTGTACCCACATGGGAAATCAGGAAGAAGCACCTGGCTCTTGGCTTCAGATCGGCACAACTCCAGCCATTGCGGCCATCTGGGGAGTGAACCAACAGAAGGAAGACCTTTCTTTCTCTCTCTCTCTCTCTCTCTCTCTATCCGTAACTCTACCTCTCAAATAAATAAAATCTTATTTAAATTGTACAAGTGAGAATAGGGTTTACTTAAGAGCGAGAATATACATTCACATGTGAGGGTAGGCCACCCCACATGGAGTGATGGCCTGTCATGAGTGGGCCAGAGGGTTGCCTATGAGGAGAGAGAGTAGGAGGAGGCCAGAGAAAGACCCATAAGCATGATCCAGGAGCCAAGAGCCAAAGAGGTGCCACTCCCATGTTTTCAGTCTGTTTTGTGAGATTGGAGGTGGTGCCTTAATTGAATATGCAAATTGGGTGGAGTTTAGGGTTTAGTTTCTGGGGGTTTCATGGAGCATCCACATAGAGCTTAACTTTCATGTGGTTATCATGGCGCCTCCTCCATCCTGGCCCCAAACATGACACAGCTGCATCATGGGAGAGTGGGCAAACTGGATTGACAGGTAAGGGGTGGAATTACAATGCAATGCTACAGAGAAAATTAAGAAAAAAATTCCTTCAGCTTTATGTACTCCCACGTAACTCTCTCCCTAGTTCCCCATATAAGTTACCTGACATTCCATCTTGGAGAAGCTGAGATTGTCTTCAAAACTCTTTAGGAATGTGTGCTCTGACCCATCAGCAATTTCTATCATGAGTGAGCATGTGGTGAGTGATAGTGCAAAGCCTTGGTAGCCTGAAGACCAACCTAAGCATTTCTCAGTTGGATATAAATTGCTTGGTGTTTCACTCTTCGAGAATTAACTCCAAGGGCAGGCATTTGGCCTGGTGGTTTAGCCACAGGTCAGGACATTCAGCTCCACTCCTGATTCCAGCTTCCTGCTCATTCAGACCTTAAAAGGCAGCAGATGATGGCTCAAGAATGTGGACATCTGCCACCCATGTGGGAGAACTGGACTGAGTTCCTGGTTCCTGACTTGAGTCTGGACAAAGTGCTTGGGTCCCTGCCACCAGTGTGGGAGACCTACATGGAGTTCCAGGTTCCTGGCTACAGTCTGGCCATTGTGGCCATTTTGGGGAGTGAATCAGCTGATGGAAGATCTCCATTTCTTTCAAATAAAATAAATTTAAAAAATAATAATTTATAGTTACCTAGATCTACCTTCTAAGCCCTGGTTACTAGTAAAGCAGACTATAGGAATTTAGCAAACAAACATCTTTCCCTATCCCATTTCGTGTCCCTTCATTTATTCATGACCTGCTGTATCTCATGTACTGCTTACACATCAGTATCCCCAAAGTCAGTCTTTTTGAATCACATTTTTTATATTGTTACAAATTATTTGCTTAAAGATTTATGCATTTGTTTGAAAGGCAGAGTTACAGGTTGGCAGGAGAGAGATGCAGGGAGAGAGAGACAGAGAGAGAATCTTCCCATCTTCCATCCACTAGTTAACTCCCAAAATGGCCACAATGCCCAGGGCTGGGGCAGGCCAAAGCTAGGAGCATGGAATTCCATCTGGGTCTCCCACGTGTGTGGCAGGGACCCAAGCACTTGGGCCATCTTCCACTGCTTTCCCAAGGCATGAGCAAGGAGTTGGATGGGAAATGGTGCAACCAGGACTCCAACTGGTGCTCATGTCGGAGCTTAACCCTTTTCACCACAATGCTGGCCCCTTGAATCACTTCCTACATCTGAGTAAGAACTGTGCAATGAAAGAATACTGTATTATCTGAGTTTGTGCCCCATCTCAGCTCCTATTCTGGTAATTCTTAATGGCTACTTCTGATTCCTAGTTAATAATCATCACTTGGTAATTAATTACGTTTGCCAAATAATGAATTCCCTAAACGTCAACTGTTTGAAAAGGCAATACATATTTCTTTTTGTCACCCAGTATCTTGGCCAAAACTTGGAGGCTGGTTCAATGGAACAACCAGGCATATATGTAAGGTTACTGTCAGAATGTCAACTGGAGCTGCACACACGTCACTGGGCAGAGGATCCACTTCCAGGCTGCCTCACCCTGTGGCTGAAAAGTCAGTGCTGAGTGCAACAGGAAAGCTCAGCCCCTTTCCATTTTCTTTGCAGCTTGGCAGGTGCCTTCCCCAGGGAGAGGGAAATAGAGAGCAAGGTGAACACCTCAGCATATTTCTGAGTGAAAGTCAAACACTGGCCTCCTCCACAATGTCCATATTGGTGCTAAAGGTCCTGTCCAGTTAGTGTGGGATTAACCTACAGGAAGGAAGAGGCACTAGGTGATAGGGATTCTTGGGTCTTCCTGAAAACTGACACAACACCTGTCAAGTGTTTTATACCTGGATGGGTATAAAGCCAAATATCCCCAAACACCTGAGATTCGATCCCGCATAAATGACTCCAATTCACTGGTAAAACTTTACATTACCTATGCAGAAAAAGACAGGCTTCACAATCCTGCAAAAAATATCATAACTTTGAGGGCTTATGGTCTTACATCTTTTTTGAGATTCCAGACATGAAATTACATTTTTTGACCCAAGAGTGAGGAGTGAAAATGAGTCCATGAAAGACTTTGTACTCAAAGATGCCTAAGTAGTTATCTTGAGAAGCCTTTGGTTTAGTTATTTTTCACAGAATAATTAGCTCCATTCAAGGAAACATTTTCTTGACCTTCTACTTCTGACAGTAGCTGTCATCATAGAATAATGCTAGGTTATGCTTTGTTTTACTTTGCTTTGTTTTTCTCTGTGGAATGCCTGCAATGATAGCACCCACAGAATTTCTGGAATTTCCTTAAGATCTCCTAAGAAGGTAGAAGTCTAATTATAAGACAATGTTAGCCTTGTCACTGCTAGGTTAGCAAATGAAAAACCTGGCAAGGTTCAACAAAGCAGTGTTTTGAAATATTTAAATAAACTTTGTTTTGTTGCCAAACCCCTAAAGAACCAGTGGATTTTTCACAAGGTGGAAATATCAGTATCACCAGGTATATTTTCTAGGCCCTGTCTTCCTTATGAATAATCATATTCAAGAGAAATTTATGAACGAGTCTACCACCATTTTTCAAGGTTTCTAGATGTTAAGAAAGCTAAGTTGCTGTTCCCAGGGGAGCAAGGAGAGCTCTGTTCAGTGTGGAGAACATGTCGGACCCAGAAGTGGCTGTTACACATCGGTTGCCTCCTTAGGAACTTGTCATCGACCATAAAATCCATTGACCCAAGGAACAAACCAGGAGGCTTCTTCCCTATCCTTCCCCCTAACTGCACGCTCTGCCCCAGCCCCAGTATTCCTGGAAACAGCACACCTGGCTCCAGGAATCTTTCTCACTCCTTAACTCACCTATTCAGGGCCCCATTGTGTCTAAATTTCCCCAAAGTCCAATCGACATGAATGGTGAGCATGACGCCCAGGTGTAGACCCTTCATCCTGCTGTCGTCCCAGTTTTACGCCACAGGAGCAACATGAGCAGACCTCAATCCCTGGAGGTTCACAGAGATGGAATGTGTCAAGCCTTGTGCCGCAGGAACTGTCCAGTGACAGGAGAGCAACCACTTCCCTAGGGAAAAACAGAGCAGCAGAAGCAGGAGTTTGTTAAATGGGCTCTTCTGCATCTACCCTACCCTAGGACCTTCCTTCCTCTCCTGAGGAAAATATCATTCTACTACATCAAGGTAAAGGCTCACTCCACCATAGTTCTCCTAATTAGATGCATCAATTCTCCTCCTCCTCTGATAGATCCCTTAAATCAGTCAAAATTCTTTGAAAGAAACAAGACACAATACAAAAGCAGTCAGGTTTATGAACTAGGGCATTTAGTGTATTCCTTCCCAGAAGAAATGTCGCAATGTCCTTAAAGACATCTTCGTACACCAGGGGTGGACAATCCTAACATCCTTGTAAAAGCGACTGGATGACATAAAGGCAAAGATTCCCAGGGAAATGATGAGCATTTCACCTCCTTTGTCACCGGCCCTATCATGGAGCACTAATATCCCCTGCTGTCATTCCTAGGATTAAAATAACAACAGGCTTCCCAGAAGTCGGAAGGCAAGTCCTGTCTATGCAGCACTTCCCCCTTTGAAATGGAATCAAGTTATGAAAAAACATCGTAAAGCAAAGAGAAAAAAGCCTACAAGTAATCACAAAAATCACCCAAGTATGGAGGGGAAGGTACTTCACTCCAGTGGAAAAGGAATAGCGGGCCTGGGGTTGTGGTGTAGCAAGTGAAGCCATTGCCCATATGGGGGCCAGTTCATTCATGTCCCAGCTGCTCCACTTCTGATCCAGCTCCCTGTTAATGGCTTGGAGAAGGCAATGTAAGATGGCCCAAGTGCTTGGGCTCCTGCCATCCACGTGGGAGACCTGGAAGAGTTCCTTGCCTTGGCCTGACTCATCCCTGGCTGTGCAGCCATCTGGGGAGTGAAACAGCAAATGGAAGATTCTCTCACTGTCTCTCTCCCTCTCTTTAACTCTTCAAATAAATAAATATTAAAAAAAAAAAAAAAGAGAGAGAGAGAGAATAGCTGAAGCCTGCATGTGCTGGGTGTTTCCTGCTGGTTCCTCCGTGCCCACTCTTCACTCCTCTCTACCTCAGCTTTAGACCATGAGTTCTGAACCTATGTGGACCACAGTGGGGAGGTCTTGCCCTTGTCCTCTCACTGGGCCCTGCTAATGGAGAGTACTGACAGGAGGAGTCGAAGGTCAGAAGAGGGCTGCCTTCCTCCCTCTATCTTTGCACTGGGACTGATGCTTCTCTATGAGAGATCATGGCTCTCAGAGGAGGCCCCTCTCCTCTTCCACTGCTGCATGCTCCCTGGGTTGCAGGGGCCTTTTTCTCCGCAGTCCCCTCAGTCCTTCTTGCTGGTGCTGGGACGCCACACCATCCCTTGTAGAATCCTCAGTTTGCCTACTTTTGAAATAACCCATTCATAAGACACATTGGTGAAACCCACTTTGCAGGGGCCATAACCAGGGCTGCAGGTGACTGATTGTTTTAGCCTTTACATCAATGCATTCAGCATGTCACTCAGAGACAATTTTATTCTCTGCTCATTTCTACTCAACAACCTTCTCCAGTGCTCCTCTTGTCTTCATGCCTCACTCTTCATGACTTCTCGCTGCTCTCTTTGCCTTGCAACCTCTCCACTCTTCCTCCCTAGAGATCTCTTCAACCTGAGGCACCTAAATTACCTCCCAGCAAACCATTAGGTGCCTTCTGTAGGCTAAGATCACCAGTTCCTTCTAGTTGTTTCTTTACGTACTGGTCATTTGACTCCCCAAAGACATGGTGGACTAGACATGCCCACACTCTCTATTACAGCCAGCCACTGGATGGCACTTGTCCAGGGACTTCTGTTTGGACCTACTTCCAGCAGGTTCTCTGGATAGCCCTCTCTTTGGATCTAGACCTGTGGGGCAAGTTTTCTTCTTCCTCCCAAGACTCTCTTCCCACTAGTAATCTTGTCCAATCACCCTGGCACTGGGGACTCCTTGCAAATCCTTGCCTTTGGAGTCCTAGTTTAGGGCTTTTTAAGGAAGCCCAGCTTCAGATCCTAGCCTTCCAATCATGGCAAACCATAAGGTGACCTAAGGAGGGTGTTCACAGCCCAGGGAATCAAGGGAAGGGGTGGAGGGGCAGATAAGACCATCTGCTCCTGTTCTCTGACCTCTCCCTGCTGTGTGCTCCAGGATATCATGCTCTCAAAGCCAGGAACTTGAGGGATACCTCTAGCAGGGAGAGGCAAAAACTTAGGGATGCCTTTATTTCTTGTTCTCTTGTTTCAGATGCATAATAAGCCATCTTCAGCATGCACCCCTTTAGAGTGTATAATCAGGCACTGGAATCCTTTTGATCCTCAAACCTTGAAAAAAAAAAATACCTGGTTTTTTTCTACACCACAGCATGGCAAAGATACAAGGTGGAGGTTGAAGAGACTTCCCCAGAAGGAAGTATTAACCATAATACCATCTTCCAACTGGATTTCTTTTGTCACAGGCAGGAAAATGGTCTGAAACCCCTTATATGCAGGATTTCTTTGCCCTATCAGATAAGCCAGATCTTTGTCAACTCTTTACCCTCAAGATTCCAACTGCCTACTCCCCTGCATCCACTACGGAGCACAGTCTACATCTCCCCCTAATGTTGCTGTTCCTTCATTTGCTACCCTCTACCCACCCAATCTGGGACTAACTGGCAGCAAATGGAACACCAGAGTGCTGACTTCTATTTTTCCCTCCCAGGAAATTCCTGGAAGGCTCAGTGGCCCCACACATGTCAAAGTCCCCTTTGATCTGCAGGAGACTTAGACAGATACAGGGGACTTGGGAAGATTTTCAGGTGGCTCTGGTAAGTACATAGAGATTTTCCAGAGTTTAATTCAAGTCTATGATCTCTCCTGGGAAGATGTAATATCACTCCTCAACCAGACTCTAACAGAGATGAAGAAACAGGCGGCTCTCCAAGCTGCAGAAACTTTTGGGGGTGAATTTCGTATGGATTTTAAATCCTTGCCTGATCAGGGAGGCAAAGGGTCAATATATCACATAGGAAGGCAGGCTGCTCCTCAGGGGAAGCTTACCCTAAATGAAAACCAGACGATTCTATAGATGACTAGAAGTTAAAGCATCTCATTTCCTGTGTCTTGGAGAGACTGCGGAGGATCATGCTCTTGAAATACTATGAATTATCAATGATAGACCAGGGCCCTGAGGAGAATCCCTCAGCCTTCTTAGAGAGAATGAGACAGGCTTCAGTCAAACATAGCTCTCTATCTCCCAGTCAGTAAAAGAACAGGCATCCTAAGTATCCTAATATTCTGTCAGCCACAGATATGAGAAGAAAGCTTAAAAACAGGCTTAAAAACAGGACCTGAAATACATTAGAAAATTTCCTGGGGTTAGCACTGTGACATAGTAAGCTAAGCCTACACCTGTGGTGCCAGCATCCCTTATGGGCACCAGTTTGTGCCCCAGCTGCTCCTCTTCTAATCCAGCTCTCTGCTATGGCCTGGGAAAGCAGTGGAGGATGGCCCAAGTCCTTGGGTCCCTGCACCCATGTGGGAGACCCAGAGGAAGCTCCTGACTCCTAGCTTTGGATAAGGTCCAGCTCCAGCTGTTGTAGTCATTTGGGGAGGAACCAGTAGATAGACCACTTTTCTGTCTGTCTCTCCCTCTGTCTGTCTGTAACTCTGTCTCTCAAATAAATAAATGACATCTTTAATGGAAAAAAAAAAAGAAGAAAGAAAGAAAATCTCCTGAATGTCCTCATTCTCGTCTTCTACAGTCAGGACCAGGAGGAAACCCAAAACCAAGAAAGAAGGACTAAGAAAAAGGTCACAGCTCTGGTAGCAGCCTATGGCCACATTGACCTGAAGTCCCAGGGGTCTCCAAAGTGCTATGGCTGTGGTCAGATGGGACACTTCAACATCCCTGTTGCCAAAAAAAAAAAAAAAAAAAAAACAGCCCTGTCCTATTTGCAGTGGGGAATCATTGGAAAGCTGACTGCCTCCGGAGACTAAGGTCTCCAGGGTCAGGCTCTCATTCCCAGATGACCCAACGTGACTGAAGAGTGCCAGGTGGCACATCTCCTACAGCCTCCTACCACCCAGGCCGTCAGCCCTAGGTGCTCCTGTCAAAGGGAAGGACTTGGATTTTCTCCTGGACACTGGAGCTGCCTTTTCTGTCCTCTCAAATCCAGGCCACACCTTTCCCCTTAGAATGACTATGAGAGGCATCTCTGGAAAGCCTTTTGTTAGAGATTGCATCCAATCCCTAAGTTGCAGCTGTGATAACTTGTTTTTTCCTATAGCCATCTTTCCACTTCCTAAAACCCAAAACAGCTTAGAGACTTCCTTGGTGTTACAGAAGTCTGCTGGCTCATCAGTACTGGCCCACCTCTCATTGGCAGATGGACCTCAGGAGAAATCACAAAACATCTTTAAGCCACCGTGAATTGGAGCCATGCAGGATTGCCAGTTTATTAATGAAGAGTGACTTGTGTTGAACAAGACAAGCTGGGCCAAGCATTTGAAGATGCTTTTGAGGTACTCAGACAACATTCACCTGGAGATTGGCTTTCATCAGTCATTGTCCTTACGTCAGAGGAAACTCCAACTGCTACGAAATGGTGCCTACAGAGGAATCTGTTCATAGTTGGAGAACCATAAAATACAGTGTTTCAGACCTCTATCTTGAAGGGAATGTCCACCAATCTCTGCAGAATACAACTGAAAACCAATTGCTGCAACCTACTATTTTCCCACAAAAAGAAAGAGAAGGTTTTACTTATTTATTTGAAAGAGTTAAAGAGAGGGAAGGATGGAGAAAGATCTTCCATCAACTGGTTCACTCTCCAGATGGCCACAATGGCCAGGGCAGGGCCAAGTCAAAGCCAGGATCCAGGAGCTTCACTCAGGTCTCTCATGTGGGTGGCGGTACCCAAGTACCTGGGCCATCTGCTGCACCTTTTCCCAGGTCATAAGTGGGCAGCTTGTTTGGAAGTGGAGCAGCTGGGACTCAAACCAGTGCCCATGTGAGATGTTGGCGTGGCATGTGGAAGCTTTACTCGCTACCTCACAATTCCAGCCCCACTGTCTGAGTCTTTGCAATGATGTTCCATGTGGTGCAGCTTTGCCTTTAGGGACCATCATCAAACATCTTCTATTTTGAGACCTTAGTCTTCCATATAGTAGAGGGATACATTTGAAAGATAATAAAATGACAAAATATTTTTGGCATCTATTCTTGGGAAAAAATACTTCAAAAACTTTGAGAAAGAATGGAATTAAAATATGAGTTTATTTTGGTGAAAAATTGTTTGAGATCCCTGCATAGTTTTTTCATAACATACACTTGCCATGAGCTTTTTACAGTGTCCTTGTAGTATAGCCATACATTGGAATATATATAATGATTGAAAAGTATGAAGGCATTCCTCATGTATTGATATAGGCAGAATTCTGAAGCATATTTTTTTAATCCCTTAAAGACAGACTTGTTTATTTATTTACTTATTTAAAAGGTGGAGAGGCCAGCACCGTGGCTCAATAGGCTAATCCTCCGCCTGCGATGCTGACACACCAGGTTCTAGTCCTGGTCGGGGCACTGGATTCTGTCCCGGTTGTCCCTCTTCCAGGCCAGCTCTCTGCTGTGGCCAGGGAGTGCAGTGGAGGATGGCCCAAGTCCTTGGGCCCTGCACCCCATGGGAGACCAGGAGAAGTACCTGGCTCCTGCCTTCGGATCAGCGCAGTGCGCCAGCTGCAGTGCACTGGCTGCAGCAGCCATTGAGGGGTGAACCAACAGCAAAGGAAGACCTTTCTCTCTCTGTCTCTCTTTCTGTCCACTCTGTCAAAAAAAAAAAAAAAAAAAAAAAAGGAAAAAAAGAAAAAAGGAGGAGAAATATATCTTCTATCAGCTGGTTCACTCCCCAGATGTTTGCAAGGGCCAGAGTCAGGCCAGCCTGAAGCTAGGAGCCAGGGTCTCTGACGTGTGTGGCAGGAATTCAGTTACTTGGGTCATCACCTCCTGCCTCCCAGGCACATTAGCAAGAGTTGGCTTGGAAGTGGATTCACCTGGCACTCCAATATGGGGTACAGGTCAATGTCTACTCCTTCATCATTTTAAATTCTAAAATTCAAAAACAACAGGTTCAGGGCTGGCACTGTGGCTCAGTGAGTTAAAGCTCTGGCCTGCAGTGCTGGCATCCCATATGGATGCCAGTTCAAGTCCTGGCTGCTCCACTTCTGATCCAGCTCCCTGCTGACATACCTGGGAAAGCAGTGGAGGATGGCCCAGGCCCTTGGGCCTCTGCACCCATGTGGGAGACCCAGAAGAAGCTCCTGGCTCTTGGCTTCAGATCAGCTCAGCTCTGGCCATTGCAGCAGTTTGGGAAGGTGAACCAGTGGATGGAAGACATCTCTCTCTCTCTCTCTCTCTCTCTGCCTCTCTGTAACTCTGCCTTTCAAGTAAATAAAATAAATCTTTTTAAAAAAAATCTCACTGAATTTTTAAACTTCAAACAGTTGACAAATATATAAAGAATAAATAATATATAAAAAATAAGTAATCATTGTCACTAGTTTGGTATTTATTCTATCTATGGCTTATCTCTGTAATGGTCTATAACTTATTTAAGATATGTTATTGACTAAAAAGTGTTAAAGAGTATGATCCCATTTGTAGTTTTAAAAATTAAGCATTTGTATATGCAAAAAATCAGAACACTTTTTAGAAATTAAAAAAAAGAAGTCTGTTGGCTCTGGATCCTTGGGTACGTGGAAATAACCTGACCTCTGTACCAACTGAGGCAAGACACCCAGACAGCAGAGACTCTTATTTAGAGCGACTGAAGTTCCCAAACTCCTCTTTAGAAAGGAAAGTGATTTTTCTTATACACATTCTCCCCCACTCCCTCAGCCATTTATCCCTCAGCCCCATCAATGAGCTGCAGTCATTCTGGGAAAAGCTCTCCTCTTTGGGGTGCTACTTCTTTTTATCTAATTTTTCACCTTTTTTTTCTTTTTCTTTTTTTTTTTTTTTTTTTTTTTTTTTTTTTTTTTGGACAGGCAGAGTTAGACAGTGAGAGAGAGACAGAGAGAAAGGTCTTCCTTTTATTCCGTTGGTTCACCTGCTCTCTTTTACTAATGATACGGTGCCATGGCTGGACTTTACCCAGCCTCATCTCTAATCACCCCCAGATAGCTCTTACACTCTTACACTAGTTATCAGTGCTGGTCCCCTCCGCCTTGGGAGATCTCACCTGGATGTCTATCATCTCTCAGATGATAGTCTTGGGACAAACTTTTCCAAGTGTTGGGTTTGATCTCCTCAAATAACAACTTCCTCACAAGATTTAATAAAAATAAATAAATAAATAAAAACAGTACGTTAAAGTAACTATGCATTAAAATGCTATAAAAGATTTTTTCCCTTAAATCAGAGGTGTCAGAGGACTGTTTCAGGATATGAATTAAAGGAATCAGCAGGTAGAAAAAATTTTTTGGGAAAGCAATGGGTATGAAAGTGTATTCTTGATGAGAAAGGTTAAGAAAGATAAACTGAAAGGAAAAGTATGTTGTGGAAGGTTCATAGAAGTTAAATGCTGTGGGAGGAATGGAAAAAGTTGTAAAGAAAGCAATAAACATGATAATGTATTCTTGATGGGGTAGGTTAAGAAAGAAAATTCATGAAATGAGGAGAAAAGTGTGTTATGGAAGATTGGAGAAAAATTAGGACAAAGTTGTGGAGAAAGCTATAAGCATTAAAATGCACTCTTAAAGAAAGATGAAAATGAGAGGGAAAGTATTTTGTTGAGTTTTTTGTTTGTTTGTTTAAAGATTTTATTCACTTATTTGAGAGGTACAGTTACAGACAGAGAGGGAGAGACAGAGGGAAAGGTCTTCCATCTGCGTGTTCACTCCCCAAATGGCAGCAACGGCAGGAAATGAGCAGATTCGAAGCCAGGAGCCAGCAGCTTCTTCCGGGTCTCCTATGTGGGTGCAGGAGACCAAGCACTTGCGCCATCTTCTACTGCTTTCCCAGGCCATTAGCTGGATCAAAAGAGGAGCAGCCAGGACATGAACCAGCACCCATTTGGGATGCCGGCACTCCAAGCAGAGACTTAGCCTACTACACCACACTGCCAGCCCCTGTTATCGAGGTTTTGTGAAAGTTAATGCTGTGGGAGATGAGAATGGATGAGAGTAGAGGACATTATTTTAAAGTTAGTTCCTGTACCTAACAAGGTCAGGAAACAGGATTTCCTGATTCTCTATGATGTATTTAACTGTCCTATGTATTGTGTTCTGGAGTCAATGGGACATAATTCCAGAGAGGATCCATTCCTCACAGCTTTGCACTTATCTTTACAGATGCACCTGGCTAAAGAATAAGAAAAGGGGGAGCAATCAAGTTACAAGTGTCACTTCACCCTGATCCATGGAAGAATAGTTCCTTCCATCAACGGCTCTTAGACCCCTCTGATGGGTCTCTGCCAACCCAACTCACTGGCCCTTGCCGGCATGCGGCACCTATAGTGGCCATCACCTGTGTTCCCTCATGGTAGTTAGAGTTACCTCTTCAGAGGGTGGATTAATAGATACAGGATACAGTTAAGATATAACCCTAGGCTGGTAGTCAGGGACACAAAGGACCCCAGATGGGCAGAGGGATACACCTGGAACAAAATGTCCCCACTATTCAAAAGCAAGATAGAGAAACTGAAAACAAAACAGGATGTGGTTACAGCTGAGCCTGTCCAGCTCCAGATACTGACTCTCCAGCAATGACAATGTCACTAGTGACTAAAAGACGTGTTTGCAAAACCTTGTGCAAACTTCCTCATAGGCCAAAGAATATAAACCCCTAGACAACTTCCCCTAAAAGCATTCCTGCTCAGGGACCCCTCGCACTGTGGGAACTTTCCTTTGCTTCAGTAAGCTTTCTCTACTCAGCTTCTTTGCCCATGCTCCTCATTATTCACGGTCCTGGGACATGAACCCAACCAGCCAGAACTAGTGACTCCTGCATCAGGAGGACCCGGAGGCATAGTCCCCTCTACTTCCATCTTATGAACCATTCTTCATATCTTTCAAAGAAGTCTCCTGAATAGGATGCAATTTCTTAGTGAACTTCTTTGTCTCTACATGGCTCATTTTGAAGTGGTCAGGCTGTGAATCATGGCATCAATTAGTTTGATAAGATCACCACAGTAAACAACAGAGTTTTATTGTCTCATAGTTCTAGAAGCTGGAGGTTTAAGATATAGGTGTTGGCAGGGTTAGCTTCTTCAGAGGCCTCTGTCCTTAGCGTCAATGGTCATCTTCTCGGTCTTCACTGTCTTTCCTCTGTGTGAACAAATTTCTTCTCAAAGATCACTAGTCATATTGAACTAATTATCTCTAAAAACCTGATTTCTAAGCACAGTCACATTCTAAGGTACTAGGGTTAGAATCTCAACGTAAAAAATTTGAGTACAAGATGTTGCACTTGTAACATTTCATACTACTTATCTTTTGCCTCACTTCTCTTCTTCTCTAACTTGCCCTGGATTTGCATCTTCCAGATAAAGCATCAGTTGTTTTATCCTTGACACTAGTTCTGTTTTTAGAGATCTGAGCTATTACAACTATTTACTACACGTCTCCAGTTTCTTTCCATTCTCGTTCCCTTGCTCCCTTAACCACAAATAACCAACATCTTAAACTTGGCCTTTTCACTTGCATATTAGGTCTAATTCATATATTTTTCAGTTTCACTTGTTTCTTGCATGTTTCAAGAGTGTAAAACTATATGCCACCTTTTAACACATTTTCTTCTCAACATCATGTTAATAAAATTCATCTCTTTGATGTGAACAGCTGCAATTCATTAATTTTCACTTGCTGCAGAATATTCTCTTGTAAGAATTTATCACGATGTAAACCTTTTCTTGCTGGCAGGGTTGTGTTGTGCAAACAAAGGCAAATGGCCAAGAGAACACATAACAGGGCCCCTGGGGGTCATTTTCTGGGGACACTCTTAGAGTATGTGGCAGTAGGAGTGCAGCCCCTTTGTGGTCAACTTCATGTGTGGCACTAGAAGTCTAACAGCCCAACCTCAGAATCTGGGGACAGAGGGAGGCATAAACCTTGTTGGGATTCTAGCTGTATGAATATGGAAGCCCCAGCCCCTCCCTTTCTCCCCTTTATTTGAAAGACATTGAGACAGAGACAGGAGAGAGCGAGAGAGAGAGAGAAACCCCCTATCCACTGGTTCATTCCCCAAATGCCTGCAACAGCTGGGGCTGGGCCAGGAAGAAATCAGGATTCAGTAACTGAATCCAGGTCTTCCACATTGGAGGTAGGGACCCAAGTACTTAAGCCAATACCATTGCCTCCCAGTGGTGTACATTACATACAGTAGAAAGAAGCTGGGATCGGGAGCTGTGTCAGGACTTGAACCCAGGGGCTCTGATATGAGATGCAGGCATCCCAATGTGTCTTAAGTACTATACCCGAAACCCACCCCAAGAGTAGTTTTCTTATCTGCATGCACCAGATATTTTTCCATCAGCAAGAATAGAATAAATACCATTTCCCACATGAGATTAGTCTACATTTTCAGTTAATTCTACAAGAGTGCTTTCAATTATACACCCTGAAGTATTAACCATGGAAAAACAACCAGAGCCCCAGTAATAGCCATCATCATTATCTGCTGTTTGCAAAGGAATCTATTTAGTCATCCAATCTCTTCCTTTTGGTTTTTTTTCCCCCTTATTGAACAACATCACAGTGGAATGCCTCTTGCTGTTGTCATCTTTTTGGTGTGTCATCTATTGGAGTGGAGAGTGCATGGGAACACAAGTTCTGCTTTCTTCCTTGCATCAACAAAGCACAAAGCACAATACCAAAGACTCAGATGAGCCCAACGTAGCAATGAATGAAGGACAGTATCTCTAAACTGAACTTTCACATCTCAGACAAGCTCAGCAGCATAGCTTGTCTCCAAAGCAGCAGTAACGCATCCTCTGTTGCTCTATCACGCATGCCCCTGGGATGAAGTTTCTTAGAATCATTTCACTTTAGTCGGCAGCCTTAGCATTTGTGCCCTTGGTTTTCTCAGATCCAAACTGCTCTCCTTCAACCATATGTCATACAACTGGAATTGTCCCCATTTTACATGAATTTCTTGGCACAATCATTTATGAGACCTGCCACCAGTAATTTTTCTATACTAATTTGAAACTGACTTATGAGACTTAAATGAGTTCTTTGTAGACTTCTGAAGGTGCTTACAGTGCCTGAAAGTTTCTGTAACCAAAGTAGATGTTGTTGATGGCCAAGTGTCATTCTTCCTACAAATACGATTGATTTCTGATATCCAATATAATGTTTTTCTTTAACATGAGAGCCAATGTAATGAAGTTCGGTATGCAATAGTTTACAATGAAATTATTATTCACAGAAAAGTTAATTTTTTCAGTCATTATTTTTACCATCTTATTACTTCAGTAATATTTGTTATGCCTACTGTGTGAGATATATAAACCTGGCCCAGAAAGTTTCAAAATAGGGGCCAGTGCTGTGGCACAGCAGGTTAAACCACCATCTGCAGTACTGGCATCTCATGGGGGCTCCAGTTCAAATCCCGTCTGTTCTACTCCAGATCTAGCTCCCTGCTAATGCGTCTAGGAAGGCAGCTGAGGAGGCCCAAATGCTTGGGCCCCTGCACCCACGTGGGAGACACAGATAAGGCTCCTGGCTTTGGTCTGGCCCAGCCCTGGCAGTTACAGTCATTGATTATTGAACCAGTGCATAGAAGATCTCTCTCTCTCTCTCTTTCTCTCTCCTTCTAATTCTGATTTTCAAAGAAATAAGTTGTTATAAAATCATTTCAAAATATAAGCTGGAGAACCACACTTCTAACAATATGAGTCAACACTGTAGAAAAACAAAAGATCAATTAATCCCACCCACAACAGGGTTAAGGAGAGCCTTGTGGGGATGACCTTAGGACTTGCTTTGATCACTGGACCCAGAGGATGTGTCCATCACCAGCATTTAAGAATCTAGCACTTTGTGATAAGTCGTAGGTTTAAGGAAAAGCATCAACTACAATTCACTAGCTGTTAGTTAAAACACACCAAATTGTATACTCTGGCATTTGTATGTCACATTGTCTGAAGAGTGTAATCCAATTAAAATCACGGGTCAGTCTCTAAGAGTAACTTCAGTGGTACTGCTTCATTAAGGAAAAATCTGAAAAGGGCAGTAGCACTTCCAAGTAAGACACAGTATTGTAAACAACGTTGTTTTAAATTTTCTCCCATTTATTTATCAAAGCATTAGGTGAAGGGGGCATCCAATGAATGACCTTTCAGCTTCAGCTTCAACAAAAGCAACACAGTCTATTGGTTCTATATTTCGGTAAATATTCCTTTCCATAATTGGAATTTTCAAAATAGGCACTATTCTACATTATTTTTTTTTTGACAGGCAGAGTGGACAGTGAGAGAGAGACAGAGAGAAAGGTTTTCCTTTGCTGTTGGTTCACCCTCCAATGGCCGCCACGGCCAGCGCGCTGTGGCAGGCGCACCGCGCTGATCCGATGGCAGGAGCCAGGAGCCAGGAGCTTTTCCTGGTCTCCCATGGGGTGCAGGGCCCAAGCACCTGGGCCATCCTCCACTGCACTCCCTGGCCACAGCAGAGAGCTGGCCTGGAAGAGGGGCAACCGGGACAGAATCCGGCGCCCCGACCGGGACTAGAACCCGGTGTGCCGGCGCCGCTAGGCGGAGGATTAGCCTAGTGAGCCGCGGCGCCGGCCATTCTACATTATTTTTTTAAGATTTATTTATTTGTTTGAAATATACAGTGAGAGAAAGTTAGAGAAAAAGGGGAGAGCTTCCATCGCTGGTTCATTCCCCAAATGGCTGCAATGTCCATGGCTGGCCCAGCTAGAAGCCAGGATCCAGGAATTTTATCTGGGTCTCCCACATGAGAGGCAGGAGCCCAAGCACTGGGAACATTCGCCACTGCTTTCCTAGGCACTTTAGCAGGAGCAAGATTGGAATTCGAACCAACACAAACTGGTGTCCATATGGGTTGCCGGCATTGCAGGCAGAAACTTATCCTGCTATACCACTTTACCAGCCCCCATTATTTCTCTTTAAAAACCGTAGGAAATATAGAAATGATTTTTTTGTGGGGGAGGTTCCACCTCAAGATGAGGATAGGAGACAAAAGTTGCTCAGCCAACCAGAAGACGGGGCTATGCTCATTTCCGGGTTTCCACATAGCATCTTGTTGAAGGAAGTTTTAGGGGATTAGAGAAGACATGCTGATGATAAATCAAGCATCCAAGTACCTTCAATCACAGGCAGATGTTTGTCTTCTCTTAGGTTCCAACTCAGCCAAAACATTTGAGTAACTGAAATTTGTACCAGTAAAAATGTATTTCCAGGTCAGACTCCACAGAAGCCTTCTGGGAGAGTGACAGTGGGACCATTTTGTTGGATACAGACAGACAAAAGAATGAGAAGATCCCTGTTGACCATTCTGATGCTTTTAGCCTGAGAGGTGAGGATGGAGTAAACCCTATTAGCATTGTCAAGAGTCGACATCACTGAGGACTGTGTGCTGGACTGTATGAAGGTGAGTCTCACCAACACTCTCATAAAATCACAGTAAGCCTAGGAAGTTGATCCTATTATTATCCCCTTTCCACAGACAGCTGGGGAGCAGAGATAGAGACCTGGCTTTGCATCACAGAGCTTCTCTGTGGCAAAGTGGGAGAGCCGGGTTAGCGGACTATAAAAGCCAAGCTCCAAAATGCTTCTGTCAACTTGATGCCAATTTCCACAAGTCAGATTCCTAAATTCGTATTAATTCCCCAAGTCCCTCCTCTCCTTTCTTGGACACTAAGTAGGTGACAGAGAGTGTAGATCCGAGTAAGAAAACAGAAACTGACAATAGACTAAAAGCACAATTTCTCACTTCAGAGACAAATGCTACCTCATTAAACTTCACTTTTAAAGCTCTATCATGACTCTTTAAGATAATCATTTAAACAAAATTAAGACAAAATGGTGAAGGAATATGTTCATCCCTCCAACAATAAATTATAAATCCTTTCCACGGGTCTAGTCAGCGGAAGAACATTTTCTCTCCTTCTCATCACTTTTCTCCTGATATTCTCCCTCCATGTAATCATCCCCTCACAAGCGTTTGGATGTTTATAATGCCCCAAGCAAGGGAAGAAAAAATGATGAGAATATTGCTCTCCTGGCATGCAAGAAGTCTTTATGCCTTCTTCCTTGTTATATAACTGAGGCTTATTTCTTAAATATCTCTTACAACTTCTGTCACAACTTCCCAGAGAAACACGAAGCTTGGTGAAGGGGACTGCTGTGCGGCAAGCCAGCTCCCAGTGCGACCTCCCCGCCCAGGCTGCTGGCTCTCTTCCTCAGAGCAGTGACACAATGATCAGCAACACACAGAAGAGAAGGCAGAGTTGGGACCCTCTTCACGGTGGCCCCGCAGGTTCTAATCCTGAACCTGGGTACCTTGGCAGCATGTGATGAGCCTCAGAAGTGTTGCCAGAGAATGGCAGAGGATTTGCAGCGACGATCAGGATACAACTGGAGTCCTGTCCTTAATAACTGACCCGTGCACTTTCTACATACAGGGAGATCACACGTTCCAAGACCCTGAGCTGAGGTACGCTATTTTGTGAGTTACAGACAAAATTGTTCCTCTCCTCTCATCATAGGTCATAGGTCATCATCTCAGAAGGACTTCTGTGGTAGGAAATTCTCTTCTACAAACACACACACACACACACACACACACACACAGATTTGGGATAGACCCTTTCTAAAACTAGAGAAAAATGCAGTCCCATAGCAAATCTGAATGGGATATAATCCCTTTTCCCCTTTACTTTTGTTAAACCTAAGTTTACGGTCCCTTTTGTCAAATCAGCACACTTCTGCAATCATTATGGCACAAAATAAATAGAACCCTTAAAAAGAAACAGCAACTGAGCAATTTCCAAATAATTATGTTGTAAATTATACAGTGAGAAAATCATCTCTTCCTAATTCCATAACCTACAAGCTATAAAATACCTGTTTTCCAAGTTTCTTTAGGTATTCTCAAACATGTGCTAAGGTCACATTAGCATGCCATATATCATACAAGGCTTTCAAACTATTTTAAGAAACACTGGAGAAGTCAGCTTTTCTGGACTCTACATGCCAATTTTTCAGATTTTAAATCCTTACCTCCCAGTGGTTCGAATGAAAGCACAAAATATGAGAGCTATGGACTGAATGAGTTTTCCCATAATTCATACATTGAAGGCCTAATTCCCAGCGTGATGGTGTTAGGAAGCAGGAACTCTGGGAGCTAATTAAGTCATGTGGGTGGAGTCCTCATGCTTGGAGGAGTCCTGCTTACTCTCTCTCTCTCTCTCAGCCACATGAGAACAAACCTGCAACAGTCTGCAAACCTGGTTGAGAGTCCTCACCAGGAACTGAAGCAGTCACTGCCTCAACCTTGGACTTCCCAGCTTCTAGAACTGTGAGAACTAAATCTGTCAAACTGAAGCCACCCAGTCGAAGGTATTTTATTATAGCAGCCCAAGCCGATTAAGACACAGAGTACCTCCAAAAATGAATAAAAGCAACCAACAATGGCCAAGCCACAGAATGATCACACCAAAAGTAGTTTAATTCCTTTTTTATTAAAGAATTTGTGTATTTTAAAGATTCGTGAATGTTTGAAAGGCAGAGCAACAGAAGAGGAGAGGGAGAGTGTCAGATCTTCCATCCGCTGGTTCACTGCCAAGGTGCACACATCAGCCAGGGATGGGCCAGGCAGAAGTCAGAAGCCAAGAACTCCATCCAGGTCTCCCTTAGGATGTCAGGAACTCAAGATGTGGACCATCCTCCATTGCCTCCCAGGCATGTTAGCAGGAAGCTGGACTGGAAGTGGAGGCAAGACTCAATTCCATGCACTCCACGGGACGCAGGTATCCCGAGCAGCAGCTTAACCCACTGCACCACAACGCCAGCCCCTGCTTTAATTCCTTTGAAGACATTCACCTTCCACAGATTCTGCAAAGAGGAAGCCTGCAGTAGTCTCATCCCAAAGCAAATGATTCAGTGATTTTATGAACAAGAGTGGGAGCAAAATGTGAAGTACTGGTCTCTAACAACTATGCACATGTACAATAGGTGAAAATACCCAACTCAGGTCTACATCCCCATCCCTTTGTGCCCACTCAGGAAAAAAAAAAAAAAATATTCAAATGTGAAATAAAGAGATATGCTTTCTCTATGGGGGATGAAAAACATCATGTAAACACCTCTGGGTTAACTGAAGGCCAGCAAACTGTAACGGGAAAACTTTTGGTCTTGGGGCCAGAGGTGCAGCAAGTCCTGGGGCTTAAGAGGAGCTTCTATGGTTTTGAACTGATTTGGCTCCCAAGTTCATGCAAATATTTAAACATCAATGTCATTAGTACTAGGAGGTGGAACCTTAACCCAATTATGGTGATTAGGAAGTGAGCTTAGTAGTAGAAGGTCATTACTTGCACATAGGCCCTTTGGAAGGTCACTCTCACAAGAGCATTGGCTATGAAAGCCAGAGTCAGGCAGGGCTGTTCCCTCTGCTTCCTGGCTCACCATACTTGTTCCTCCACACACTGCTCCTGCATTGCAGCCTACTGCCATCATCAGATGCCAAACCAACATGGCCACCCAGTCAGGAACTGTGATTACAACTATAAGCTAAATAACCTTTTTCTCTTTATAAAGTTAGTCTCCTCAGATATTTCAGTATAACTGACACAGGAGAGAACCAAAACCAGATTCTAAAATGCTGGGCTTGGTGAGGAAATGACTGAGGGTAAGAACTAGAGGGAGAAAATGGACAAATGGGACCTCCCAGAAGCAGCTGTGGAAATGGGAGAGCATGTGAGGTGCCAGTTAGGAGTGATCCCCTCTTGCATCTAACCAGTGGGAGCATGGGTGCCACACAAGCCCTCCAGGTCAGACCCTCACACACAGAACTGGCTACCAACTGCACCACCAAAGATTCCTATATAAGGAAGCCAGTATAAAATTACCTGAGTCTGTAATCTCATTCTATATATAAACAGAGAAATTTCTGCTCGGTTGTAATATGCTTTAGATTTTCAGGGATGCAACTGGAATAATCCATCAATCGACCTGCACAGCAGTGACTAGGAGCAAGGACAGCAGAACTCGGCTGCCTCGATTCTCATCCAGTTCTGCCTTTAGAGGCTGTGGGCCTGTGCCCACATAAAATGGGAATGATGGCGGCACCCACCTCTTAAAGGTGGTAGGTGGGTAATGAGAACAATGCCAGGCACTTGGTAAGCCATTAAAGCTGATTTGTGAATACCTTTATCAAGAAGTGGCCACATTTTAGAAAGCTATATTGTTAACATCACTCCCATTCCTGGTATTGAATTGTCAGTGTGGCCAGCCTGTACTGATTTGCATCTATAGCTACCACACATGCACATACATACACACACACACACACACGTAGGAATACACAAACATACACATATGCACAAAGTATGCGCCTTGCTTCATTATGCAACATCATCACTCTAGAGCACTTACATATGAAGACGATGATTCCACTGCAAAATATTCATATTTGTTTATGTTCCAGTTAGGACACTATATTGATCTGTATGGTTAGAGACTGGTTTTATCCCTTGGCCATTTCATTTCAGAATAGCAAAGGAAATGCTTTTATGAGTGAAGGTAAGCTTCATACACACAGGATTTTCACTGGATGATCACAAAGTGTAGCTATAAAATATGTATTACAGAAGAGATGGGGGCTGAGTTGTGCCTGGCACGGTTGAAGGACACAGCTCTAAAGCACCCTATCAGGAAGCGTCCCCCTGTATCTTCGTGTGTTAACACAGGCCCATCATGAAACCCAGTGCACCATCGGGGCAAGCAGTTTCCATTCTTTGCTAAGAAAATCCATATTAAGCTACTGATAGATTTCAACAGAATTTTACACATTTTTTTAGCAGCAGTATATTTTTTAAACACAATTCAGGAGAAAACATTAAATAAAAATACAAACAAAAACAAAATTGCAGGGCGCAAAACGAATGGGACCCCAGAACCTTCTCTGGTCCATCTGGGGGCCTCAGGGGAATGGAGTCTGAGAAGCACCAACCTGGTACAGTAGCTGAAGTTGGGCACTGCTTCTAGCTGTTAAGACTCAGTCCTGAAAATTCATTTTGATGATGGTCAATCAATTCACAAGTGGCATTTGCTCTACAGAAAGTGGGTCACCCTGCCAGTCAAGACCTCTAAAGCTTTGAACTCAATAAGCAGTGGGATTACAGGTACTAGGAACCCTCCCCTAAGTTCAGACAGCGACAAAATGTGTTGCCACTCCACTGTGGGCACAAAGCCAGCTCAAACCGTCAAGTGGTAAGGGTTGGCTCTCCTCAGCTCCCTGCCCGTTCCCAGGGCCCTGTGACTAGACACTCTGCCATCATGTCCCGTGGTCGGCCCCCAGTGAATCCCACACTCCAAGTCTCTTTTATCCCTGTCTAACACCCGAGGATCCTGCCTGCAATGCCCACGTTTCCACTGCAGTTCCCTTGGAGGCTGATGGCCAAGCAGCTGGGCTGTATTCAACCACATTCCCTGGAGTGGCTGCTAGCCGCTTAAGCCCCAACAGAGGCATTTAAGAGCAGGAGGTTTTCCAACGCTGGTGAATTTCTCATGGTTTGAATTTCAGGCAGTTCAGCAAAGGGAGGGACTGGGGGCTAGCCTACCAGATTAGCCTGGGAACATTCCTCAGAAAATTCACCAAGATTTTACTCTTTACGCACTTTCTGAAGCTCCTCAATTTCTAATCCGTAAAATCCTAAAATGCTTGTGAGGGTTTATTCTGGTTTTTTTTTGTTTGTTTGTTTGTTTGTTTTTTTAACAACCATGTCCATGCTGGCAACAGCCACGGTGGTTACCTTTAAGTCTGACAACACCTTGAACACTCATTCTCATTAGCTTCATATATGACACAAAACAACACTTCAATTACATGTGACTAAGAGTAAGAAAAATATACAACTGTATTTAAAACACTTAAATTAACAAGATAGTACTTTTCCATTCTAACAAAATATCATACATTCAGTTTAAACAAGTTAATATCCAGACACACTTTTCCAAAATACCTGATGCTAGTTGAAAATTAGTGACCATGAGGTTTTCCAAGATATTTCTAGTAAGAAAAATGTGCACAATTTTGGAGAACTACAAAGGTTCTTTTCTGGAAGATGGACATTGAAAAGGTCAAAATGCAAACTGATGTATCTCTCATAAAACTAAATCTCGCTGCTTTGCTTTTCTGAATGAGACTTTGGCAGTCAGCAAGCCTGATAGCTTCTTTTCCCTTAGAGAGGACAATATATAACAACACAAAGGGCCACACACTTCTTTGTGTATGGTCACAAAACGTGCATCCATGTATATCAAAATGTATCCATGTGTTTCTGCATTAATTGACCTACACAGAGACTGGATTCCTCCAGTATAACCAAACTACACTTATACCTCAGCTCTGAAAGTATCAGTCGTTTGACACCTGTTATATAGTCAAAGCTGCTACACTTACAGATATGGAATATAGCTGCAAAAATCAAACAAAAATGTTTCCTCCACTGGCTCTTTCGGGTAAAGAAGTTGGACCACAAACCAAAACCAACACATCTGTGTGACAGACAACTGCCCCCCAATCTCAGTACCCATACACTCCTCAAAAAAAAAAAAAAAAAGGAATGAGGCCCCCAGTTCCACACTGACCACCACAATTCTGGCCAAGATGCCCGCATTTATGGAGTGTCTCCATGTTCCGACTCCAGGGAAGCAAAAAAAAAAAAAAAGCACCACAAAACAGAAAAAAGCAGACCCTACCCACCCGCATCCCTCCTTCTGCCTCCACGAGCCAGCACTTTAAAGATCCTCTGGATTCGTTGCCATCCAGTGACTTCGAAATTCTGAGATGGGTAGTCTCCAACTTTCAAACAGAGAGAAAGAAAGGAATCGCGTGAGGTCAGGATGTAATACTGTGGCTGAAATCCGCAGGGCCCAAGCAAAGAAGGCACTTGTAGCGGGAGACAGGTAGGCGTGCCGGAAGTGCTCTCAGTGTGTCAACAGTTTCAGGCGCGTGAGCCAGCTGACCAGCACGGACCGCTCCGTGGAGGACTTGGCTGCTGAGCTGCCGGATTTCTTTTTGGTCCCCTCCTCCTGGAATGGGATGGTGGCGCTGCTGTGCAGATCGGAGTTGATGTAGCACCTGCTCCCGCGGATGTAGTCTGCACCCCGCACCAGATGCCGCTCCGTGGCGGGCCTGGAGAAGCGGTAGGAGGGAGAGGCGCTTTCTTCAATGATGGGAGGAATCCGCTCGTTACTGAAATACCGGCAAAGAGCTTCTTCCCCTGTTTTCAGACAGAGCCCACAGTGCATTAAAAGAACAACCCAGGGCACCTGTGCCAACTAGCGCAGCCACCACACCCTGCTCTCTCCCTGGATGGGCTTCCATGCAACCAGGCCCACTTCATGAGGGTTCAGAAAGCAGAAATGGAGAAGCCCTCCATGCCTATGGCTGCTGTAGCAGGTGACACAGGGCCAGGAGGAACCAGAGAGCCCACGCTTCTCTGCCAGTGTGCCAATCTTCATAATTTCACTTGAAATCGAGAACAAAGAAAGAAAGGGGCATGATTCTGTCACTTGTCTCCTGCCATCCTGATGCCTGCAGGGTTATCTTCCCTGGGACATCCCTAAGGAACATTTAGGAAGGAGAAGGGGGTGCCCCTGCTTGTTAGCCTGAAGGAAGAACAGGCACTGTTCACCTGCACTGGAAGGGGATTGAAGATTTTAATGCCTGCAATGCTTGGAAGCTTTCCTGACCAAGAAGAACGAACCTGTCCTAAATGCCAAATGGCCCCCGGTGATGGGGTAGGGAGAGGTATTTAAGAAACTGAGTAGAAATTTAAAATGCAGGACACATCGGCAACACTCAGCATTCTTCAGAAATTGCACATCTGAAAATCTGCAGAGATCTGTGTACAAGGATGCTTACTGACAGGTTCATCACCAGCGAAAAAACCAGAAGCGACCTCACTGCCAGCAGCAGATTGAATAAACAGGTGGCAGAGCCGTAAGAGGCAACGCTAACACAGTTATTTAAAAACGGCATTTTCTAGATAATTCTCACTCTACAGGGTCTCGGTGGCTATCAGTTTCTTGTATCTTATATACATTTTTGTCTTAAGTGTATGATTCGAAAATACAGGAACAACTACAGCATTCACAGTGATTACTGTCTAGATGTTCTTCAATGTACTTGTTCTGCTTCTGTAATCAATATCACCTGTCAAAACACCTCCTATTGTATCAGTCTATGAATATTTATATGAAATGTTCAAATCAGGCACAGCCTAGGCACAAAACGGAGGAGGGACTGTCGGGAGCTGAGAATGAAACAGAGTGACTGCTAACAGGTATGGAATTTCTTTTGGGGTGATGCAGTGTCCTGGAGTCAGAGAGAAGTAACTGATGCACAATGCTGTGAATATACTAAAAACCACTGAATTGTATTCTTTAAAGGGTGAAGTTTATGCTGGATGAGTTACATCCCAATAAGGCTGTGATTTTAAGGTGGTCATGTATATATAATGTCTTTTATTCTAAAACAATCACACAAGAAAAATGTGGTAGAAGGAAGGAGAACGAATATTCTTCAATTTCCCCATTTCATATTCTCTAATCCCCATTTGCATGTCTCAATATATAAAGAAATAAAAGGCTAAATCTAGGCTCCTAAGAATGGCAATGAAGATGTGAGCATTCCTGATTCTAAACAAAGGACAGTCCTGCCACCTGCTGACTGCTCCACAGATCTTCACGTTACATAAGAGTATCTTGAACTATGGGCTGGCATCTCTTCTTGTCCCTTTGTCACGTTAGCAGAATCCAAATGACGCAGGTCCCCAGGTGACAAACATTACCGAGTCCCTAGTAGATATTAGGGACCAAACACGTTGGAAACTGAGGCCTCCAGAACAGTGTTCTTTTTCCCTTCTTCTGCCTGAAGCCTACTGTAGTTTAATTCCTCCCCTGCACTGTTCCAACACTGCAAGAGCAATGTGATGATGCTCTGCCAACACTGATAATCAAATGGAATCGGGCAAAAACGTATTATGCTACACATTTCCCTTAAGACCAATGTAATAACTACGAACTTTGACTACAGGGCAAATTAAACCCAAATTTCTTTTCAAATAGTAATAATTTTCTAACACAAGAAAAGGACTGGGAAGGAAAAAAAAATCCATGCTTGTTCATCAGAAATCAAAACAGACTCCAGTAATAATCATCATAAAATTTAAGATGAGATGGTTCATAAAGAATTTATTTCTACTTGTTTAAAAAGTAGACCAGGGGCCAGCACTGTGGTATAGTGGGCTGAACCTCTGCCTGCAGCACCAGCATCCCATATGGGCACCCGTTCAAGTCCCAGCTGCTCCACTTCCAATCCAGCTCTCTGCTATGGCCTAGGAAAGCAGTAGAAGATGGCCAAGTGCTTGAGCCCCTGTACCTGCATGGGTGACCCAGAAGAAGCTCCTGGCTCCTGGCTTCAGATCAGCCCAGTTCTAGCTGTTGCAGCCATTTGGGGAAGTGGACCAGCAGACGGAAGACCTTTCTCTCTGTCTCCCCCTCTCTCTTTGTCTGTAACTCTACCTCTCAAATAAGTAAATAAAATCTTAAATGTAGACCATTAATGGCTATGGCCTTCTTTGTCTGACAGTCCTGATCAGGTATGAATTTACAACTGCTTGTATTAGCAGTCTTACCAGTGCACCTGAATGGCACTGCGCCCTCTCCAGGCTGCATGACAAGGACCACCAGCACTGTGGCAGAACCCGCTGTCCTTCCCAAGGCCACGACTCTCAGCCTGCAGATGTCAGCCCCGGCATGTCCTTGTGCTTGTGGACTGGTGTGGGGATCCACTGGCTGTCAGGATTTCTTCAGACAGCTTTATGGAAAAGATCCATGAGGACAGCCTCCAAGAATCTGTACGTGGAATCTTCACCGACCCAGTAAGAATTCAGGACTCTGAGAGTCCCACAGCCGTGCCCCACTTATGCTTTAGCAACAGACTGCTTTGTACAAACTTTGGCGGTTAACACCATGAGGGTCAGGCACCCTCAGGAATTGGAAGCTTGTGGCCATCAGGCACACACGAATCCTATATAAGACATAACCTTGGCCGGCACCACGGCTCACTAGGCTAATCCTCTGCCTGTGGCGCCAGCACCCCAGGTTCTAGTCCTGGTTGGGGTGCCGGATTCTGTCCCGGTTGCTCCTCTTCCAGTCCAGCTCTCTGTTGTGGCCCGGGAAGGCAGTAGAGGATGGCCCAAGTGCTTGGGCCTTGCACCTGCATGGGAGACCAGGAGGAAGCACCTGGCTCCTGGCTTTGGGTCGGTGCAGCACACTAGCCACAGCGGCCATTTGGGGGGTGAACCAACGGAAGGAAGACCTTTCTCTCTGTCCCTCTCTTTCTCTGTCTAATCCTGCTTGTCAAATAAATAAATAAATAAATAAGAATAAGACAACCTTGCTTGACCCTTATCACAAAGCTGGCGGTACTGTCTGCAGAGGATTTCAAGAGAAAGCGTTATCACATCTGATCACTTTCCTCTCCACAGCTCCTGATGTACCTGTGTGCACCCATCCTGTCTCACCTGCAACCTTTCTAAAGCACACAGCGCTCATAGAGATGTATCGTCACTAAGCGGATTACGCATGATACAATTCTTCAATTCCAGAAATACACAGGATCTTAGAGACTGTCATCACTCTTGACTTCATGGATGAGAAAATAGGACTCTGAAAGGCTAAGCACCTTCTCCAGTTACTGTAACACATTTACAAATGAGAGTGACATGAGCCCTGGATCTCTGATGAAACGTACCTTTCCTCCCGTGACCTCGAGGTCTGGCGAAAGGGTCCACGATCCCCATCCAGTTCCCATCTGCAGGCATGGACAAGGGCCGGGGCTTGCCTTGGAGGGATGAGAAGGGAGTGGCATCACTGACTAGTCTGGGGACTTTAAAGATTCTTCTCCTTAAACTTAGACCCCACAATGTCACACCCACTAAAGCGGAAGCAACTTTAAAACAAGCAAAGTATTTTCAAACACTGTATTTCACCACAAGCAGTGAAGACAGAGGCAGAGTAAACTCGAATCTGTGCGTCTACAGAGACAAGCAACTCCAGAGCTAAGGCCCTGCAAGTTAAAACCATGCAGTGATCTCACACAGCTGGACTTGGATGCCAGGCAGATGACGACTCACCAGGCATTGCTTCAGAGAGAAGCATAAAGGTCTCATGCTTAGAATTTCATTGAGGTTTATGTTTTCCTCGGATTACCCTTAAAGTCTGCCAAATCCATCCAACAACTCCAAATAAGGAAGGGGGTGGGGAAGAGAAGCAGAAGCAAACAGCGGAACAAAACAAGCACTTGGAAACTAACCATAAGATGGTGTTTTCTCTCTCATTTTTGTGGGCAGGAGATTGGTTTCCACAGAATACCCAGGCAACTGATCAGAGTCTGCAATGGTAAATCTTCGTCTTCGGCTCTCTTGGTCCAAGACGGAATTTGGGGACTCTGAGCCCTTGGGAGCAGGCAATGGCTGTTTACACTTACCAAATCCTCCGTAAACAAAGCTCCCGCTCTCCTCCCTGGAAGATAATGCACAATCGTTAGGATGCCACCTCCAACATGCGCAGAAAAACTGAGCTCCTTTGCCACCGGGGGGAAATGCAATCCTAGTTGCTCCTCAAATAGATAGAGATCCTTATGTTAAATAAGAGCAAATATGATGACCCTATTAAATGAGGGTAATGCAGTGTTTTTCCACTTATGTCTACATCTAGCTGGTCCCAATACACCTTTGAAAAGCTCCAGTTTTCCTGTGTTTCTGCCCTGTAGCTGAATCTCCTATTATCTACAGGACCCATGAGTTAAGGTATGAGCTACAAGCCATTTTTCACATGCCAAGAAGTGTCTTTGCCAAAACCCAGCAAAGGAAACTCTTGGCCTGTAGATTTGAGAATCATATCAAAAAGTAAAAAAGGACCTTTATAGTAACCAATGAAACATGACTTTTTCTGAACTAAGTATTTTTTTCTGAACTAACCCACCAAAGTAGGATCACCAATTCCATCCTAACATCATCTAAATGTTGATTTAGAATAAAATTTCAATTTTAGTTAGGTCCACGTAACTAGCTGGTTAAGTGTTTTGCATTTAGTAAATTCTGTTGGGCAACCAGTACCACAACTACCAGACGCACATAACCAGCTGAGTCCCAAAGCAATATCATGATCAACCTTGCCAGAGTATGGTGTTCCTATGGCAGCCTGCTGCCCTGGTACCCCTCCTGCTCAAGAATCTGTCTCCCTTTACACCCATGAACCAACACACAACTCCCCCATCCACAAAGCTATTACTCTCTTGTAATCCATTTGCATTCTTTATTCCCCACAAAATGGCCTTCATCAGTGGCATCTGTGTGTGTGTAGGTCCACATGCGTCTCTCCCCCAAGTCCATACAAGTCCCAGTTTCAATTCTCCCTCACCATGGACAAACCCCTTCCTTGCCACTACTTCTGTGACCCGTCACTGAGGCCCAGCCAAGGAGGGAATCTCTGACATTTCTGATAGAACAGGCCCCACAATGGTAGTCAGCGAACCTTGCTCTCTGTGTGCAAATGCAATGGTGACCTGTAGCTTTAGATCCCTTAGGACCCAGTGGCCACATGACTGTGGTCTGTAAGAACAGGGACGAGGCCTGCCCACCACCCAGAAAGCCCCTGATCACTGGAGGTTAATTCTCCACGTGCTATAATTCGTAGCACCTCACTGTCATAAATTCAGCCTGAACCTCATCTTACGAAATATTACAGCTTAATGATGTGTTTTTCAATTTATTCTTGAAGAGCTGAAGGAGACCCCGGCAGGTCTCTGGAGGCCAGAACTGCATCTGTTTTGTGTCAGGTACTAAAGCAGGCCCTGTTCTCAGTTAACACAGGCTGCAGACAGGAGCCCCCTTCTCCAGTCCCAGCAGTGTCAGTAAACAGAGAAGTTGCTCTCAGCAAGCCCGGAGCACATGTAAATCCACAGACTCTATCCAGGAGGACCACATACACTACGCCACATAACATTTAAGACAGCCGGTGAGAAAGCAACTGTGTGCATACTTTATTTGCATGTGTGGGGTATTTATTCAGAGGGAGGCCATATGTTTTGGGTCCCTTGTCACAATGACCCTGCTGGGGTGTGCAGTAAACAGAAGAAAACAACTATGTTTATGAATTCAGAGTGGTCGGAGCTGTGGTGTATCCTCACAGGCCTCCACCTATGATGCTGGTATCCCATATGGGCACTGGTTTGAGTCCCAGCTGCTCCACTTCTTATCAAGCTCCCTGCTAATGTGCCTGGGAAAGCAGCAGAAGATGGCCCATGTGCTTAGGCCTCTGCACCCACCTGGGAGACCCAGAAGAAGCTCTGGGCTCCTGGCATTTAGGCCATCTGGGGAGTGAACCAGTGGATGCAGGATCTCTTTCCCTCTCTATAACTCTGCCTTTCAAATAAACAATAAACCTCAAAAAAGCAAAGAATTTATAGTACACACACACACATACACGAAAAGTCCACACCTACACTCACGTGTTTTTTTTCTAAGTTCTATGAAGAACCCATCTCTCACCACCATCAAGCTGTAACTTTATTGTCATCCACACAAAAGATGGATTTATGATGGGGTTAATGAAACCTCAGCTACAGCGACTCCCAAACAACCTCTTCTAAGGTCCCAGCAGAAGGGTGTCCCTGTTCACAAGGGAGATTTCTTTGTATTTTTCCCCGAAGAGGCCCCTCCTCACCAAACAGCGCCCCAAGGCCGCAACACCCAGCTCCACCCCTGCACTCGCCCTGCGCTAAGACGGATCTACCTTCTCCCACCTGTTTCTGCTGCCGCGCGTCCTCTCTCAAGACCCAGGGGTCTGTGCCCCACTTCACTGGCAGTCACACAAACAGGAGGCACACACACCCCGCGGGCGCAGGCGACATACCGAGGCGAGTAGGGGACGGCCGGCGGCGGGGGGATGTACAGGTCCAGGATGGCGGGCTTCTCCTTGGTCAGTGAGGTATCCATCGTGCCCTCAGGGGACTGGGTTGTCGTGGGCGGAGGCGAGGTCTGAAACAGGCACCAGGCCCAAAAGAGGAGAGGTCACCTCGGAGGCCCTGGCACACCTGTGCCTTCCCCGGAACCACCACCAGCCGTGCGCAGAGCGGGGCTGGGCCGTGCCAGTGCTTCTTGGACCAGCAGCATTTGGCTTCCTCCCTTCTGGGAGACGCTCAGCGCCTACTGGGGGCTTTGAAAGACAGGGCGGTGCAAAGCCAAGGCTCCAGAGCCAGGCGTCTGGGTTATTATGATTCCAGCTCTGAGCAAAGCACTGAAATATCCAGGCCTCAGTGGTACTGACAATGCCTCCCACAGAGTCTCAGTGAGGATTAACTCAGCGCATGAAAATCACTGGCAACACCACTGCGTTGTAGGAACAGGGCTTGGAACTCCCACGGGCTGGTATGATCCTGGCTGCACCTCTTATAATCTCTGTGTCACAGCACAAACCACTCAGCTTATTAGTGTTGCATCCGTGAAATGGGAATAAGTAGTGAGGAGGACAGAACCAACACAGGGGAGCAATGAGAATTCAGAGCGGAAACACGTGCAAAGCACTTAGGACCTTGTGTGTCACGAGGTATGAACGGACTTCAGAAAGTCCATAGAAACGCATATTATGAAAAAACTACGCACAAACTTCAAAGAGTGTTTTTGCACCAAAATAATTTACCTTTTAATTTCATTTTTCATTAACTTTGTGAAGTCCCTTCATATGCAACTTGTACTATTTTAGTTTTATATATATACATATATATACATATACTCACACAATTATAAAAATTCAAAATCCGCATTGCTTAATTTAATTATATTGTTGGTTTCAAAATACCTATGCTTTAAAATCTTCCATGAGATGTTCAGTCTTATCCCTTCTACAGTCTAGAAACAAAGATGAACTTTTTCTAGCTGGTAAAGGAAAAGTAGGGAATCTTAAGGTCAAGGCATGGGAACACATGGTTAAGGCCAGTGAGAAGTGCTTTGGTCCTGGGTGGGCACAAATTTCCACCTTTAAACTGACCTAGGGCTGGCTGTGAATGAAGACCACCCCAGAACAAGAAAGGCTATGAACTGGACTCCAAGATTGGAAGGACTGAGAGCCAGCATGCAGGCAGCTAGAAGTGGCCACAGGAGACGCATGGAGGGACAGTTTATTTTCAGGAGAGGCACCTAGGTCTTGGCACTTGTCTTAATCATAGCACAATCTCCCTATCCTGGAGCTCAGTCACTGCCCCATGATCTGTCCATGTCCCTCAATACGTAATTGACAAGCACCTGAATGTCAATCTTTACCATGTCTGAAAACACAAGGCCAGGACCCAGACTCTCAGAAGCAAAAGTAAATTAGAGGGCCGGTGCTGTGGCCTAGCAGGTAAAGCCACCACCTGCAGTGCCGGCATCCCATATGGGGGCCGGTTCGAGACCCAGCTGCTCCACTTCTGACCCAGCTCTCTGCTATGGCCTAGGAAAGTAGTAGAAGATGGCCCAAGTCCTTGGGCCCCTGAACCCACATGGGAAGACTGGGAGGAAGCTCCTGGTTCCTGGCTTCAGATGGGCACAGCTCCAGCCTTTGCAGGCAATTGGGGAGTGAACCAACAGATGGAAGACCTCCCTCTCCCTCCCTCCCTCCCTCCCTCCCTCTCTCTCTCTCTCTCTCTCTCTCTGCCTCTCCCTCTCTCTGTATATCTCTGACTTTAAAATAAATAAATAAATCTTAAAAAAAAAAAAAAGTAAATTAGAGCAGGTGCACAGGACAGCTACTCCCAGACAACTCCAGTGTTGATGGCTATGTTATCAGGAGCCCTCATTTATCCTGTGGCCTAAAAACATAATGAATAGCACCATTCTGGTGAAGGTACAACACTAATGATGTTGAAAAGACTGAAAGCAAAGCACAGAGAAATGCCAAGGGTTGGGGGCTGAACAAGTCTACAGAGCTTTGTCTACCATGGTAGAATCTTCTGAAAATGCCTGGACACGTTGCAAGAACACCCGGGAGCCTCTGTGAAATGATGGCAGTTTATCTCCCTGAGTCAAAAGCAAAACCAGGTGTCTACGTCTCTCCGGTCACCTGCTTGCCAAACTGCAGTCACTAGAACTTGGCAGGCAAACCCAGAGAAAATCAAAGAGTGTTCCTTCTAGATCCAACATGGGAAGTGAGATACACAGCAGACCCATAGAATGGCAGATGTCCTAAACAGCACTCTGGCCTCAGAATCCGCCCTTAAGGCATGCGGTTCCGGCTGAAAAGCCCATGAGAGTATTTCAGGCATGGAAAGCCAAGACACTCTGGGGGGGGGGGGGGGACCTAAATGAAAGATCTCCACGAGTGAGATCCCAGTGGAAAGAACGGGTCATCAAAGAAGGAGGTACCTTTCTCTGAAGGGAGGAGAGAACTTCCACTTTGACCATGGCCTTGTCTAAATATGATCAGAGGCGGTGGACTCAAAAGGCTTCCATAGCCTTGGCAGCTCATGACAAGAGCCTAGGGTGATTACTGATGCCATAAACAAGAGTGTCAATTTGTTAAGTCAACAACAGGAGTCACTGTGCACTTACTCCTCATGTAGGATCTCTGTCCTTAGTGTGCTGTACATTGAGATTTAATGCTATAACTAGTACTCAAACAGTATTTTTCACTTTACGTTTCTGTCTGGGAGCAAACTGTTGAAATCTTTACTTAATGTATGCTAAACTGATCTTCAGTATATAAAGAGAATCGAAAATGAATCTTGATGTGAATGGAAGGGGAGAGGGAGTGGGAAAGGGGAGGGTTGCGGGTGAGAGGGACGTTATGGGGGGGAAGCCATTGTAATCCATAAGCTGTACTTTGGAAATTTATATTCATTAAATAAAAGTTAAAAAAAAGAAAAAGAAAGAAACAGAACAACTGGAACCCAGACTAGGAATCAAAAGACACTCTAATATGGGAGGTCAGGATTGAAAGGGACACCTTAACCCAAAGCATTACAACCCAGACCCCAATTTAGAGATTCTTATAAGTCTAATCTAAAATTCTCTTCATAGGAAATGGTGAGTGTCCCCAGACTACAAAGCTGGTGTTTTGACTTATGGCCTGTTCATGGTAGCCTTCATTAAAAAATACACAGAGGAAAAAAAAGAAGAGTGTTCCTTCTAGAATGAATCTCCAGAAGTCAGGGGGCTAACTAGCCTGTTCTTAAAAATAAGTTTCAGGCTGGCGATGTGGCATAGTGGGTAAAGCTACTGCCTTCAGTGCCGCATCCCATATGGGCATCGGTTCTAGTCCTGGTTCTTCCACTTCTGATCCAGCTCTCTGCTATGGCCTAGGAAAGCAGTAGAGGATGGCCCAAGTCCTTGGGCCCCTGCACCCACGTGGGAGACCCAAAAGAAGCTAATGGTTCCTGGATTCAGATTGGCGCAGCTATGGCCATTGTGGCCAATTGGGGAGTGAACCAGCAGATGGAAGATCTCTCTCTCTCTTTCTCTCTCTACCTCTCCCTCTCTCTGCCTCTCCTCTCTATCTGTGTAACTCTGACTTCCAAATAAATAAATAAATAATTATTTTTAAAAAAATGTTTCATTTACGTTCTGAACATATCCACATGGATTCTGCTTTATTACGTGAAACTCTGTTAGGCTTACCCACTTGCCATCTCTGCCTTCCGAACGGCTTTCCTAACTTTCCAACTCCTGTCAGCACCCAGGGTTCCGGGCACACTGACGCCTGTTTCTCCTTCACCTGGCTGATCTTCCTCACCTCTGACCTAAGGCCTTCTCTGAGAGTTGACTAACAAATAGGAGAATGGGGCTTAGGAAGATTACACCCCTTGACTGAAGCCCACAGCTGAAAAGTGAGAGCTGAGATTTGAACCCCAGGCGTTCAGCCCCAGCGCCAGCCTCATCACCCCATGCTGTGCCACCCTGGGCCTCCTTTCATGTGGCATCAGCTCTGTCACCAGCCTTGCTCAGGACCATGCCACTCCACCTCCAGGCTTACACAACAGCCTCCCTGAGGTGGTTTCTTAGGTTTAGAATTTGCATGGGCTCAACTCCATCACCTCAAAGTCCACATGTTCCAGGCCTTAACCCTCAGACCTCAGACTATGACTGTATTTAGACAGGATCTGTAAAGGGGTGGGTAAATTACAGCATGGTAGCCAGGCTGGGTTCTCATCCAGTATGACAGGTGTCCTTATAAGAGGAGGAGATCAGGACACAGACACACAGACAGAAGTCTGCAGACAAACAGGAAGAAGATGGCCATCAGCACGCTAAGCAGGAAGGCCTAAGGAGAAACCAGCACTGTTGACACCTTGATTCCTAACTTAACACTCAATCCATAGGACTTTATTATGGTAGCCCCGGATAGCATCATAAAAACACCTTTCAGCCTGTCCCCTGTGGGATGAAGTAGCCTAGAATTCCATCTGCCACGGAACCAGCTGCACCAACCAGTCCAACTTTACCTCCCCCATCCTCAGCTCCAGGGAGTCCAAGCTGCTCATTCTTTGTAGAAGGGGCTGTAGAGCCCATCCAGAGTGCCAGGACCACCCCCGTCTGCCAGCGCTGTCTCCCGGGGCAGGGACATCAGAGCCTGAGCTGTGTGGTTACACCAGGATCCTTCGTCCTGGCTAACAGGCCAAGGCTAGACTTGGAGTGAGCTGGCCTTCTTGGGGCCTCCCCTCCTCCATTCTGCTTTCCTCTCTCCCTTATAAGCTTTTCCTGAAGCACACAGCCTCCAAAACTGCCTACACAAGAATCTGCATCTCGGACTCTGCTTCTAGGAGACCTTACCTAAGACTCCCCCTCGCTGATGGCAGTGAATCCACGTGGTGTGCGTGAGCACCTCCCCCTAAAGACGCACAACCAACTGCCCAAGCAAATGCCACCTCATTGGGAAGAGAGCCTTCACCTAAAACACCCAAGCCGACCTCTCCTTCAGAACCCAACACTGACCCACCATGCACTGGGTATGCATCCCAGAGAAATGAAATCAGTACATCAGGGACTGGAGTTGTGGCACAGAGGGTTAAGCTGCCACCTCCAACGCCAGCATCTCACTGAATCCCAGTTGCTGCACTTCCAAACCAGCCACCTGCTAACGTGCCTGGGAAAGCAGCGGATGCTGGTCCAACTACTCAACCCTTGTCATCCCTGTAGAGGACCTGCTTGGAGTTCCAGGCTCCTGGCTATGGCCTAGCCCAGCCTTAGCCATGGCAGACATTTTGGGAGTGAAACAGCAGTTAGAAGATCTCTTTCTCTCCCTCTCTCTTTGTAACTCTGCATTCAAATAAATATATCTTTAAAAAAAAAATAGCATGTCAAAGAGATACCTGCACTCCCATATTCCTTGCAGCACTATTCACAATAGCCTAAAGACTCAACTGAGGTGTTCATCAGTGACTGAATTTAGAAATGTACTATGGGGCCAGCGCTGCAGCTCACTTGGCTGATCCTTCGCCTGTGGCGCCGGCACCCCGGGTTCTAGTCCTGGTTGGGGCGCCAGATTCTGTTCCAGTTGCTCCTCTTCCAGTCCAGCTCTCTGCTGTGGCCCGGGAAGGCAGTGGAGGATGGCCCAAGTGCTTGGGCCCTGCACCCGCATGGGAGACCAGGAGGAAGCGCCTGGCTCCTGGCTTCAGATCGGCGCAGCGCGCTGGCCCTAGTGACCATTTGGGGGGTGAACCAATGGAAAAGGAAGACCTTCCTCTCTCTCCCTCTCTCTCACTGTCTAACTCTACCTGTCAAAAAAAAAAAAAAAAAAAAAAAAAAAAAAGGAAAGAAATGTAATATGGAGCACTATTCAGCCTTAGGAAAGAAGGGAATCCTGTCATTTGCTACAACATGGATAAAACTGGAGGACATTATGTTAAGTGAAGTAAGCCAGGCACAGAAAGACAATACTGTGTAATCTTACTTAAATGTAGAAACTAAAAAGTTGACTTCACAGAAGCAGAATAGGGGGCAGGCGCTGTGGTGTAGCAGGTAAAGCCGCCGCCTGCAGTGCCAGCATCCTGTATGGGCACCAGTTCGAGTCCTGGCTGCTCCACTTCCAATCTAGCTCTCTGCTATGGCCTAGGAAAGCAGTAGAAGATGGCCCAAGTCCTTGGGCCTCTGCACCTGTGTGGGAAGACCTGGAGGAAGTTCCTGGCTCCTGGCTTCAGATTGGCACAGCTCCGGCCATTGCAGCCAACTGGTGAGTGAATCAGCGGATGGAAGACCCCTCTCCCCCTTCTCTCCTTCTCTCTGTGTAACTCTTAAACTCTTTCAAATAAATAAATAAATCTTTTTTTTTTTTTTTATTTGACAGGTAGAGTTACAGACATAGAGAGAGAGAGACAGAGAGAAAAGTCTTCCTTCCATTGGTTCACTCCTCAAATGGCCACTATGGCCAGTGCTGCGCCAATTCGAAGCCAGGAGCCAGGTACCTCTTCCTGGTCTCCCATGGGGTGCAGGGGCCCAAGCACTTGGGCCATCCTCCACTGCCCTCCAGGGCCACAGCAGAGAGCTGGCCTGGAAGAGGAGCAACCGGGACTAGAACCCGGCATCCATATGCGATGCAGGCAGAGGATCAACCAAGTGAGCCACAGCGCCAACCCAAATAAATAAATCTTTAAAAAAAAAAAATAAGTAGAATAGAATAGTGGTTGCCACGGGCAGGAGAGATGTTGGTCAAAGGATATAAAATATCTATCAGACAAGAAGACAGAGACTTGAATATCGCTAAAAGAGCAGAATTTAATTATTTTCACCATAAATAATAAACATGTGAGATGATGCATATATTAATAGGCTTTATTTAGACATTGCAGAATGTACGTGTATTTGAAAATATTCTATTCTATACCATAAATATATATATAATTTGTACTTAATGTTTTTAAAAAACCAAAAACTATGCTGTTATTGTTGAAAACTGATTTTTGTTCTACCTTGTACTTCATGTTAATTATTTTTAATCCCCTCATCTCCCTTAAACTACACCAACAGACGTATTTCCAGCGTCTGCATCCTGAGCAAAGTTGTGACTCCACACTATACTGTTCCCCCGCGTGGAGATGGACAATAAAATCACAGGCAGTTACAAGTACACTGTAGTCTCCATCTCATTAAAGGGCATTAAAATGCCATTCCTTTGACTCTTGATCTAGGAAATAAACTCTAAGGACCAATGGCATAAAAAAGTGGTGGTCAGTGAGCAAGGTCCCCCCGAGTGTGGGCAACCAGGAGCATGTTGTTTGAAGAGAACTCACAGAGCAGCAATCACTTAACGTCAGCTCATCTTTCACCATCAAGATTGGCACTTCTAACTAAAGCCTAAACTATGTGTGATACCATTCTCCACAGGACGGAGTGCTCCATTACACCCAGCCTGCCTTGGTAACACGCTGCTAAGGACGCAACTCCATGGTCTCTCTGAGATCAGTGAGCAATGCACGCACAGTTACATGAAGACATGTTTGAAAGGAGAGAAGAGAAGGATAAACATTAACTTTTCTCCAGTGCTACAGTGATAATTCTATGGCCTGAACGCTGGTCCTGAATTCACACAGATATTTAAACCTCAGAAGTCAGTGGAACTTAAGAGGGGAGACTTATTCCAGTTACAGCATTTGGAAGCTGGCTCAGCGGGAGGTCCTGAGCTCACTGGGGATATGCCCTGGGGAGGGGGTTCCTAGAAAGAACTGGGCCAAGGCACCTGTTTACTGGCTCCCATGTCATCCATCTGCCTGCACCCCACCACTGCCACCCTCACCAATGGCCTCCAAAACCATGGGCTGAATAAACTCTCTTTATGAAGTTAACTTTCTCAGGGATTTCATGGTAGCGACAACCAGCTGACTGACACACCTGGAAACATCTGTACCACACAGCCAATATGGCAACACGGGCCAGATGTGAATATTCAGACCAGGAAGGTGACTGGTGAGACTGGAGAACTTCTCATTCCATTTACTTAAACTGTCGTACATGGCTAGAAGCTACCACACTGTCACTACAGATCTACAATGTGTAGTCTCATAACATAAGAAAACTAAAGCATCAACTCTTTTAGGATGATCAGGTCATCACACACCAACTCCTGAAACCCACCACCTGCAACTTTTCATCGTGACAAACCCACCCAGAGATGCTGGTCACTGCTGAAGCGAGACAAAGGCCCACAGGGACCAGCGGTACCTGCACGAGAGGCGGCTTCCACCGCAGGTTCTTCAGGGGAGCCGGCGTGAAGTTGAAGAAAGGACCGGAGGGCCGCCTCTTGAGCAGTAACACGACTCCAGTGGGATTCTCCCTCAGCTTCCTGACCAGGTTTTTCAGTTGCCAACCCACCTTCAGAGCAAGCAAATGAGGAAGGAAGACTTAGCTCATGAGACTGAGATGATCAAACCTAGGACATCGCAATTAGTAAAGAGGGAGATACAAATATGCAGATGCAAACGTGTTCCTCTTAGCACTACTTACTCTAGTGGCAAAACTGGATATGAATTTCAAATTAAAAAAAAAAACAATATGGCTTTAGATTTCACTGAAAGTTGTAAAGGAGAAACTTAAGTCTCAATACACATAGGCAGGTGTTTGGCAGAGTAATGATTAAAATCGCCACTTGAGATGCCAGCATCCTGCATCGGAGTGTCTGGTCTGTATCCCAGCTCCTCTGCTTCCAATCCAGTTTTCTGTTAATGTGCAACCCAGATGCACAGATGGCAGCTCAGGTACTTGGGTCCCTGGAACCTATGTGGGGGACTCAGGCTGAGATCCAGGCTCCTGGCTTCACCTTGGTCCAGCCTGGCTAACACAGGCACTTGGGGAGTGAACCCGCAGGTGAAAGGTCTTACTGTGTATCTCTTTCTTCCTGTTCCTCTGCATTTAAAAAAAAAAAAAAATGAAAACCAATACACAGACATTTAGGTAATCAATAAACAACTCACCACGGTTTGTCGATTAACTTGAATGACTTCGTCACCAGCATGAATCTTCTGAGACCTGTCTGCAGGAGACTATGGAAACAAAGAAACCGTCTTAATTTCCTACACCTTCTATTGCTTCTTTCACTCTTCTGTAGGCAACTAGCAACAGAAATAAAGTCTTCTCTGTAAAAATAAAACGATGCATGTTGGTCCCCTGGGACTACACAGTCTACGGATCCTGACATATAGATGCTGTTATCTAATTAGTTTCTGTTATAATCCCCAATCTGTCAGCCACAATAGTCAGCTTCATCGAATCTGTCAAGGAGGGTCAACAGAAATTCTATGTCTTTGAAGAATTTAATTCTTTTCACACTCAAAATGAAGGATCTTTCAGTATCAAAACAAAGTCCAGACTTTATTCCCCCCTACAAATAATACCTTGCTAATAACAAAAACATAACAAAAATAATAACAAAAGCATAAATGGATATCATCTGTTTGTCAAATATTTTGTCCATAGTATTCCTGTTCATATAAGCAACTCAGAATTCCCTATGCTTTAATCTCACATTGGCTTGGGCGTTTGGCCTAGCAGTTAAGATGCCAGTTCAGACACAAGCATCCGGCATCAACCCAAGGGCAGAGAACCTGGGTTCAGCACTCACTCTTTCTCCTGACTCCAGCTCTCTGCTAATGCAGACCTGGGAGGCACCAGTGATGGCTCCAGCAGCTAGTTTTCTGCCACTCATGTGGAAATCCTGGATTGAATTCCAGCTCCAAGTTTTGACCCCAGCCAGGGGCTTTTATAGGCATTTGGGGAGTGAAACAGAGGATGAGCACTCACTCACTCTGTGTGTGTGTGTGTGTGTGTCTCGTATATTAATGAATTAAAAAATCTTTGTTTAAATATCTCATATGACCAAGAAAAGAAGAGAGGATAAATCTTTTATTTCAAATTCTAACCAAATATTACCTAGGCCAGAGTATTTAATTTTGTAACTTAAGTAATGGGTTGAATTTTCAAATAATTTACCACTGCACTTTAAGAAACTGCGCCTTTGAACATGGGGAGGAGGGGTAACACTTAAGACATGCTTACTGACTTTTCTCACTCCGTTGTTGTAGCAGGCTCAACAAGGAACTGGGCAGCAGCTCTAAGCTGTAGCAACAGGCTTTGTGCGTAAGGCACAGGTGACTGTGAGGGTTAATTTTAAGAGCATTTCACCTGCTGCCACAACTGGCATGCCTCACCTGAGACACCAGCAAGCTGAGCACCACAGGGAGATGCGCTCTCTTGACTCTCTCTCTCAAGTCACTGCAAAAGAGTACGTTTACTGATGCTCCTTTCTGTCCCTGTATATTGGATGCTTAACTCATAGTCAGAGACCTACTGGGCTAAGTATGCGCCTATCAGTAAAGTCTGGTCAATCTTCCCTGGTAAAGGATTCATTTTGGGTACACTTCACTTTGTAAGCGATGGCCCAGAGGCTTGGAAGGTCCTCTTTATAGACTTGCAGTCCTAATAAATAAGCACCCATGTCCTGCATTGACTTCCCTTCCCAAGGATCCTGATGCAGTGACTTCTCAAATGTCCTACCCAGTGACTAAGAGTTGTGCCTGGCAGAACCCTGGTAAAAAGAGAGCTTGATACCAAAATTCTCCATCGGGCAGTAGCTCTCGCCTAGCTTCATCCTGAGTTGGACTACTGACAAAATGGTGCTTGTCTGGTTTGCTGCAGAAGGGTGATGACCTGGAGAATAATGTGCTCATTCTTCAGAGGCTAATCTAATACCCACCTCATCTTCGGGGTGGAGGATACAAGTACCAAGGGGCCTGTGTCAAGACTCCTGTCCAGATCAAGGAAATCAGATAGAGAATCAGCAGACACAGACAGCATGACCTGGGAATGAGCCTGACCTCTCAGGTGCATTCAAAGAAATGGGCTGGAGGTCTGAGAATGCCCTCCTGCCATTCTGACTCCAAGACACAGGAATATGGAGACAATTCACTTGGGAACGCAGTAGGCAGCTTCCACCCACCCGCTCCCACTCACCATCCTGGGCTTCCATGAGAACATTCTGACTCTGAAGTCACAGCCTCTTTAAGTGACAGCCGGAAAGCTGACCCAGAGCTGGCAACTTCTCCTCCCATTCAAGTATAAAATGTCCAACATGAAGTGCAAAACATCAAGATCAGGCTCTTGGGAAGTGGGCTCTACCTACTTCCTAGTCTCGTCTACAAGGCGCCCAGTGTCCCAGTGTCCCACACATGGCAGGGACTCAACAAATGTCAGGTAATGACTGAAGCAATGAGTGACATTCTACACTAGATTTTCAGATGGCATAGGACAGGTTTTCTTTTTTATCTTTACAATATTTCTTTAAATTTTATTTATTTGTTTATCTGAGAGTAGAGAGAGAATAGGCAGACAGAGTTCCCGTCTGATGGTTTACTTCCCAAAGTGCCCAGGGGCCCCTCGTTGGGACAAGGCCAAAACTGAGAACAGAGCACTCTGGCCAGATCTCCTGTGTCAGGGACAGGAACACAATTATCTGAGCCACCATCTGCTGCCTCCCAGGCTCTGCGTGAGCAAGAAGCTAGAGTGAAGATAGAACCAGGTATCCAACCTAGGCACTCCCATGTGAGACGCAGGCTTCTTAAACAACATCTTCTCCTTTACGCTAAAGAGTTACCCTTTCAAATTCATCTTTAACCAACGGTAACCACCTCTCTTTTGAGACCCTCCATACAGTGCTCTGTGGGTGCATTAGGATAGAATATATCCAAGCAAACCCTGAGTCTGTCACCCAATGTCATGATTCTAGCAGGAATAGAAAAGATACAGAGGATGTATCATTAACGACATCTGACATTCCATTCGATTCATAGTACATTTGTTCAGTTTCTCATTTCAACTCCTTAAAAACGGAAACGACATCCACCATCCTTCTGAACAACCCATCCAACTCCAGAACAACACACTGACTGGTGGTATGAGAGCATGTTTTTGCGATGGTTGAGCAGGATCTTACCAGGTCTCCGACAAGGACCAATGGCAAATCATACAATGCATCATGTAGCTTTTCTTCCTTTAGCCCCCATCCCCAACATCAAAGCACCACTTCCTGTGCTGTTGCTACTGCCCACCAGGTGACACAATATAAAATTCCTAGTTATTCTCACTGTAGCTCACCAGGGCATGCTTAGACACTACCATCTTCTACTCATTCATCTGCCAGAACCACACAATTGATTTATAATTCACTGACTGCCTTAAGCAATGTCATTTTCTTACTGCAGAAACTGTGCTTATCACACTCATCAAAGCCCATGCCATTTTCTTTTATCCAAGCAGCTCAAGTTCAAATTTAGACAAGTGTTCCCAACAAACAAATTAGCAAAGTAGCTACCCAAATATCCCTGCTCATCCCTAGCTGACTCTGGGTTGATTAAATAGATTAATTAACACGCAGACACAGAGAAACCGTTCAAATGTTTGTAGCTTCATATCAATGTCATTGAAACGTAGGCTACAAGAAGAAAGCATTCAATCAGCTGTACTTTTTAACAAATTCTACAAATTTGTCTAGCTTAATTTTTATAAAAATGTTTGAGGGGCAAAAGAACACTGCATGTAGCAGAATTCCCAAAAGGAAGTAAGCAGTACATAAAAGTTTCACATAATAGAAACAGACCTGTTTTTCTATTCAAAGGATTGGGAGGAAGGAGGGAACAAAATTTTAAATCATGCCAAATATCATGAAATACAACTCTAAAAAGAATCTGTCATCCAAAAATCCTAAAATAGTTGCTTTGGAGACACATAAAAATCCCATTAAACAAGCCAAAAAAATTACATTTTACACATATGGACACCAACCCCAGTTCTTTGTAAGAGTGAGTCTAACAACAAAGAGATCTTGGTTTTTCCATTTATGTCTTAACCCTTCTAGGGTCAAAAGGAATAGTTAACTGTATGGTGGGAGGTAAAAGTGGGCAAGATGTGTGAACAATAAAGAGTAAGAAAGAACAATTTAAATAGTAAACTGACAATAGCTGGTAACAAGCAGTACTTTATCCACAGAAGTAAACAAAACAGGCCCCGGTGCTCTGAGTGCAGATAACAAAACAGTATGCACACACTGAAATGAAAACACACAGCAATTCTGTTCACACATGTAACAGCTTTTACATTGAACGGACATACACTTACATTTTCTGTGGTTCCAGTAATCACATGCAGCCCATCATAGGTCGACTTTATGTACATGCCCTAGAGTGAGTGAGACACAAATATATTAAGTCATTTCAACTTTGAGAGGGGGAACTGTCACTGGGACTTGAACTGTAAAACATTACAGTCCCTGCAAATCAACACTCACCAAGAGGCTCCTGAGACACTGTGAAACAAGATCCAAAGGGCAGTGAAGGGGAGCTAAACAAACTGAAATACTAGTGAATGGATCCCACATGAGATCTCTTTGATATTCTAATTTGTGTACCAGGCGTGTAGAATTTTGCCACAATTCTGGGGATGAGGGAGTTTTCTCAAACCTGCTACATGAGTGAAGAATTTCAGACAAAGGCCGCTCTTTCCTGCTCTTTCGTTCAGTTAAATTTAGTGTTCATAGCAACTGTAGGATGATTTATTCAAGACATCAATAAGCCAGACCAGGATGCACCAACCCAGATTGTTACATGACTTAACCTAAGGAGCTGATGACTAACAGACACCCACCCATTTAAGGAAAGCAGAGAGGTGAACAGGCTCCCTCCCAGCAGGCCCAGTGGGCAAGCTCAGAGGAGAATGCTGTCTTGTTGAGGAAGTATTTCTGCAGGGAGACAGATCATATACAAAATCTGTGTGTTAAACTGTTATAACGGGCAGAGAGTGCAACCTAACAGAGCAGAAAGCAGGTGCTCATGCTGTTATGTAGTTATTAATGAGGAGCCTCCTCAGGAATCATTTTGACCCTGAACTTGGCCGGGCTCAGCCACCTAACACCACTCCATACTGACCATCTCAACTACTAAGGCCCCCAAGGTTCTCCACAGCCCCTCAGGGTCTGTGACTTTCATTCACTGAGTCTATCAGCTTCTCTAGTACACAGAGCCCTCCCCTCCCAGGACTCTACCTGTCTAACTCTACCATCTGAAACGGCAACTCCATTGCTGCCCACTCAGAGCCTACACCTGCTCCCACACTGGACTACAGACTCCAGGAAGTCCTCTCTGTTTAAACTGTTACAACATATCATTTACTTTGGAGGCAAGCAGTATCAGTTGGCACATTTCTACTAAGAATGAAGGTTTGTGGACATTCACTTGATTTTTGTTTGCCCATCTAAGAGCAGAGGCTGCCTTAATCCTCCCCACAGCTACCCACAGTCTACACCCCTGTCCTCCTCCTCCTCCTCCTCCTTCTCTTCTCTCATCCCTCCCCCACCCACCAATACCAGCAACAGCAGCTCCAGCCACCAATCAATGCCCACATCTGGTACGCTCCACATAGGGCACTGGGCATCCACCAAGCAACTGAACACTTCCCACAGCCCTAGCAGGAAACTGACTCAAAGCCCCTGGGCTCATCAATGGACCTCACAGCTTCTTCACACAAATTTTAGTCAATTAATGCTATAAGGACATGTGCTGGGAACTGGGAGGTCCCCCTGTATGTAGTCTCTGGGTCTATTATTATAAATATACATGATTTATAAAACACTTTCCAAATTTAAAGAAGTTCTCACACACATCCTTAACACCAATAGACTTTCAGAGTAGATGTGAACCCAGATTTCATCTCTGCTTTGTGTAAATGTTCTTTCTTTTCTTGCATCACTAAGTCTTAAATAAAGCTGTTAAATCATTGTCTTTGGAATATAAGTACAATGTATTTATTTTTATACTTTGAAGATAAAAAAATATATACCAACAGAGTTCAAGGTAGCAAATTCTTAAGTACATAACAGAAGGCAGTTTACCTTTAATTCTACCTTTTCAGAATCACATAAGAAGGAATTCTTTAAAAACTTTAGTAAATGACAGTGTGTGGTGTTTGAAAATAAAATGAGCATTATTAGAATTCTTACCAGGCCTTCCCCAGGCTTAATGTTTGGTAAGTGAACTTCCTCCAGGCACGCACACTGGCTCATAACAGGATCCCTCGTAGAGCGGATTGTTTTGTCACAGATGCCATTTAAAACCTTGACCTAGAATTGGACGGGCAAATAGGGAGGGAAGTTCAATCATTAACAGGTTTTACCTCAAGCTGATTTTTAAAGAAATGCCCTTCACCTGTAAGCTTTTGCTCTGGCTGGCAATCGTTCTGATAATTCTGCTCAATGAACGCATGGCATCTGGACTCAGTGTTTGCAGTCGTGGGAATGCACCACTATTCCAGCTTTGGTTAAAAAGTGCAGCTTTAACATTAACTCCTCAATGACCATGGAAGGGACCAGGCTGGAAAGAAATCCCCTTCCCCCCATTAGGGAGACTCATCCACTGCCAGCCCCTGGTGTGGCTTTTTGGGGAGGGCACACGTTGTCTGAATACGAAATACCAACAAGACAAAAAAAAATATCTTTTGGCCTATATCAGTTTTTTTTTTTTTTAATAGATTTTGCTTTCTGGAGAAGTTTTTAGGTTTAAAGAAAAAAAAGGAGCAAAAAGTTCATTGAATAGCCATTTCCCCTAGAATTAACATCTTGCATTGGCAGGGTACATTTGTTACAACAGATGAGCCACCACTGAGAATTATTATTAACTGTAGTCTACGATTTAAGCACCCTTAGTGGTGAACACCACAGGTTTTGCCATATGCCCAATGTCAGGCACCCATCATTACAGTGTCATACGGAATAGTTTCACTGCCTTGCATATGCCCTGCACTTGACCTCATTATCATCTCCCCTACCCCACCATGAACCCTCAGCAGCCACTGGTATTTTCAGTCTGCATGGTTTAGTTTTTTCCACAATGTCAAACACTTGGAATGATACAGCATATCACCTTTCCAGTCTGGATTAAGTTTTTTCCACATTTTTTCACAACTTGATAACTCATTTATCTGTACTGCAGAATAATAATCTATTCTATGAATGTGATAACTTATTTATCTGCATTGCTACTCTGTTCTATGAACATCCCAGTTTGTTTATCCATTCACCTATCCAGAGACAATTGGTTGCTTCCAATTTGGGGCAATTATAAACAAAGCCGCTATAAAATTCTATGCAGATTTGCGTGGACATAATTTTTCAGCTCTTTTGGGTAAATGCCTCAGAGTGCAACTATGGGGTGGAATAGTAAGAATGCATTTAGTGTTGTAAGGACCTGCCAAAGTGTCCTGGAAGCTGCAAGCACTATCTTGCATTCCCTCTAGGGAGATATAAAAGTTCCCTTTGCTCCATGCCTCTGGCGGCACTTGGTGCTACCAGTATTCTGGATTCCAGGCACTCTATTAAGTGATATCTCCTTTGTTGTTTTCTTTTGCAACTCCCTAATTACAAATGCTGTAGAACATCTTTTCATATGCTTATTTGGCATCTGTATACCTTCTTAGGTGTAGGGCAGTTCAGATCTTTTGTCTACATTTAATTGGGCTGTTTGCT